>NC_056746.1:8978019-9278019 GCF_019279795.1 Protopterus annectens
TATACAGGATTTCTGTGAATGTTTCTGCATAGGCAGCAGTGTTCTCAGAGTTTGTGGAGACTTAAAATTTTGCTAGGGTGTCACTTAGTAGTAGGAAGTTTGTCCTAGAAAAATTCCTAAAATTTCCAGGGTTATTTGGTGTTTCTGGTTTCTCCTTTACTTCAAAGGAGACAGCTTTATGGTCTGACCTGACCAGCAAGTACATTGCACTAGGGAGGGGTGCAGTGTTCTGCCATGTTTGTGAAGACCAGGTCAATAATATTTGTGCACCTAGTGGGCAAGCTGAGCAACTTGCACAAGGTGTTTGCATTTATAAAGTCTAGGAATCTTTGGTCCTGCATATTAGGGATAGTGTACGATTACCAATTTATACTGGGGTAGTTAGTCACACATGAGTATGGTGTTAGGTTGAATGGGAGCTTCTCAAGTACATTTAAGTATACATTATGGTTTTCCTGAGTCATAGAGGGGGACCTATAACTTGCAAGGATATGTCATTGGACTTTGCGTAAGGTAGTTTGGACATGGAGAAGCTCAAGCATATCCTACTGATGGACCAGCTGTGAGATGTATTTGTTTTTAATGTAAATAGAAGCACCTCCACCTTTTGTCCATTCCTGTGCAGTAAGTGGTCTAAATGTGTGGAAGGCATTGTAGCGCTACACTGCCAGGGTGCTCTCCATGACTTTAAACCATGTCTCAAGTAACTGCACAGACATCTAACATTCTCCAGGGTGAGGAGAGCTTTCAGGGAGTGGATATTATTGTTTAGACTCCTGGCATTGAGCAGTGACACCTTCAGATTTTCCTGGGCTGGTTTAGCTGTGTTTGTAGGCTTATCAGGTTGATAGTGCCTAAAAAACGCAGTGTGGGAGTGGAAAAGGTTTTAGCCACTATTTGAAATTCCAGAGGGGACAGGTGCAGCCCTTTCTGTCATAGCAGCATGGTCTGTTGTCCATATCCTCCTAGGCTGACAAATATTGCATACCCTTTGAATGACACGATACTCTCAGCCAATTGTTAAAGTCAATTATTTTCTGTTCATATTGTGGCATCATCCAGTGATAGACTTATATGGCCTAGCACACATAGTCCAAGACCTCTATTGTGTCTTTTTTCATGTTGTCCAGGGAAGTACATCTCAGGTCATTTCTGCCTACATGGACTATGACTGTGTCATACTAGTACTTCTGGTTCAATGCCCCAAGTAAATGTGTGATCTGATGGATCCTGGCCCCTGACAAACAGCTAACTGTGGCTCTCTCCTTACTTAGTTTGGTGACTGGGACTTCTCTGTGTCTCATAAGGGTGTCTCCTATGAACAAAATATTAGGTTGTATGGTTGTTGTGGCTTATGGGATTAGAAGCTGAGATACCATAGGATGTAGCTGTGTGTGATGTGTTGGGTGTTGATTTTCTAGAATGCTCTTGAGGTTGCTGAGGATATTTTTTGTTTTAGTGATATGTCTGGGAGGTCACTGTGCTTTACGAAGATTACATTTAAGAGCCTCAGCATATGTGGGTTTATGTGTCTGGTCCATACTATGTGAAGTGTGTGTAGTGTGCATGTGTGTTAGCAACAACCTGGTTGTTATTGTAAGTGCTTGCATGTCACAGTATTGCCTCCAGTGACATTATGCAACTACATCTCACACACACCTTATCAGTTTGTTTAAGAATTTAGTGGTTGGTCAGTAAATGTGAGACAAATAGTACATGGCCTGAGGATGCCCATGTCCACCAGGCAGGCTGCAGAGATAGCAGAGAAGTGCATGTTCATGATTATGGATCCTTATTTCTTGTTCCACAAGGGGACGGTACAAGAGGGGTTTAAGGCTGACTAGTTTGGCTGCTGTAAGAGTATGGACTACAATCAGGAATAAGACCAAACTTGTGTGTGTGTTGGGAGGGGGTGCCCCTCAGTACTCAGACTAGTTGCTCTTTGTACAACTAAGTACTGTGGAAATTTCAGGGGTAGTTTTATATGGAGATTTTCGATTCTGTGTGTCTGAGTTTATATGGGGCACTGTTAGCCACTGCTGCACAATTAGCAGTATATCATAAATGCACCAAATTAATAGAGGCAGAGAAAACTGACTAAATAAAGCAAATAACCTAATGACCAGTCAAGCAGTCATAAACCCTTTCTGGGTGATCCCTAGCTCAGACAGACCAGTCCACTTTCTAATTCCACTTGAAATGCACTCTCAGGCCTTCTTAATGTAAAATCACACTACAGTTAACCCAAAGTGAATTAAAAGACATTCCAAAGACATGTGTCTGAAGCATTTCTCCCCGGGCCTCCTCTGAAAATAGGCTCTGTCCTAGTCGGACTTTCCCTGTCAACAAATGCTGACTAAATAAGTAAAAATAAATAAAAACAAGGTGATTGAATAAACTAACTAGAAACCCACACACACTTTTAAAATGACTACAATGCAGAGAAACCAGCAACAAGGTTAGTGAAAAGCAGGGTCCTTTACAGTGATAAAAGACAGAAAAATATAACAAATAATTCAAAAATACACCAATACTCTTAAATATCTTATAAAGGTAAAAAAAATAAAGTACTTGTCTGTGTTAGGATCATAGCTCTCAACCTTCCATCTCCAAAATGAGGAACACTAGCCCTCATAATGTGGAACAAATGGACAAAATGTGGAACACGTACTAATGGCTTACTAACAACTTCAACTAGGAAGGCTATAGGATGGTTAAAATATGCTGGGTTTATGTATAAACAAGATCATTTAATGAATTAATATGATTCATTTCTATTTACCATGGCTTTCACTTAAATAAATTCTCAACACTGAATGTGTGACAGTCTTTCAATGTGGAACTTTGAGGAACATGAACTTTTTAAAACCCCAAATGAGATACGGTCCTCGTAATGATGTACACTTGAGAGGTATGGTTAGGATTGCACTGGATATAAACCAAGTATTTGTGAGCTCTATGGAAATTTTAACCCTGCCTTTTTAACTACCCAAAACTGACCAATTTCTAAATACCACAGCAGGCAGCAATCACTAAAGTCAAGATCTCCATAAACTAGAAGTGTCCTTTGGCAGTGTTGTAAACTTTGTTAACCTCAGAAATAAGTAAATTGGCCCACAGGCTGATCAAAGTGAAAATCTTGACATATTCGACATAATATATTCAGTGGGATCATAATCTCTTGAGTACTTTCAAGTTTAGACACAGGAAACAGACTGCAAGACTTCACAATCCACACAGAACATGGGAAACAACAATTAATGCATAACTAAATATAAAAATAAATGCAAAAAAGTATAAAACAGGTAATGTGAACATAAAGTAATATACAAATAATGAAAAGTGTGGAGAACTAATTTTGCACAGTAAAACGGAAGAGCGATCAACAAAGTAGATAAAAAAATAATAAAAGTGTATCATAGCAGTAACCCGTGGCTGGTTGTAGGCAATACTTGGTTTTTCCACTTTCAGCATGTTTTGTTTATAATGCTTCACCCTTGTGATCAGTCTATATAGACATCACACCCAGCTATAGATTATTACTTAAATGTAATTAAATTAGCTGTTAACTTATCTGTATGAAGCGAAAGCTATAACATTTCCACTGTGCAACGCACTGCTTTTTGAAAATAGTCCAGTTAATTTTGACAACGCATGCAGACTGTACTTTTTTGGCGGAAAACATCTGCATATATTTCTTTCAGGTAGTGGACATTATGTAAACACAGCATTACTGCACAATGTTTAGAGATATGGATTAGAAAAATAAAAGGAAAATCAAAGTCAAATCAGGCTAGGTGATTCATTCGTGCCTGCATCCTCATTAGTGAGTTGATACGGACATTCCCATTAGAGAATACTCCCTATGGGGAAAAGGCATCGTTCCAGACTTATCAATCCTTTGAAAATCTTATAGTGAGCGAGCAGTGTTAGAAAAAAGATCGTATTTATATTTTATGTTTACTAATCATCTAAACTCAGATAGACAGCAAATGCAGCAATGGAAACAATGACCTGTTGTCCACCAATGATTACATATTGGTACATTGTTTCTTTTGATTATATATGGATATTATTAAAAAAAGATGACATTTCAGATTGCATGAGAGTGTGGGGCTTTTGTTATGTGTATTGTAAAGATAGATGGAAGTAAATTGCTAAAAGGCTTATTTGGATTAAAACAGCACTTTCTCTTCAAGATCTACTCACAGTACAAAATGTGATTCTTTCTCTGAGGTCTTATTTCTCATTCATATCTGTCATACAAGAGTCATATGGCAAAACTGATGACATGACAGGGATTTAAATGCTATACTGCTGACAAGAAAAAGGGTGAATCTATACATAACACAGAAATTAGTGCCCTGCATAGACAGCATGACTATAAACAGGTATATGTCACAGATGCCCTAGGGTACACTCCTTTTTTTTTTTTTCAATGACAGGTGCTTTATTTATTTATTTATTTTAAGATTAACATATTTATCATGATTCATAGCTTTGCCCATTCCCCATTCGGTAACCATTTGAAATGTAGGGACTCACCTAAATGATCAAAAAATGGACATGCATATATCAAGTCTGAGATGGTCATTTCTCAGAATATTCCCTTTTCTCTGAGGTATGATGATCTTGGATGTGCTATGCATAAGTTTGTAGGGTGCGAGGGACTTGTCTCCTACATCTATAGGTGCTGGGGAGCTTTGTCTTCCCTGCAAAAAGTAAGTTTAAAGGAGAAGAGTCATGCCTGAGATTTACTTCTCTCCTGCAGTTTCTGCTTTCCTTTTTCAGTGTGTTGGTGCCTGGCATTTTGAGTGCTGACATTTCAAAAGGGAGCCTATACATCCTGTTAAATGGCTTTTTTCACAACATTTGGTTCGCTAAATATTTTGTTTTACTCAAGTCTGCACTTTTTGGGGTTGGGGGAGTTATACTAGTGAGAGACTGGGCTATAGTCTGTAAACTGATATACAATTCAAAAAGCATTTACTATGCTTATGGAAGGCAGCACAGAAATATATAACAATGCTTCTTTTTTGTATTGTGAGAAGACTGTTAAAGCCTTTAATGCTTAGCTTCAGTGTCAAGATAGCAACTTTATCTGTGAATAAACGTTTGAACAATGTCAGATTTATGATGGTCACACTAAGTGCCAGATCGTCTACAGAAGGCATCATGTTCCCATCTAAAGTGAATGGCATGGCAAGAGGCTCTGTTAGATAAACAAGTGAAGTTATTTTCATCTGAAGGAATGTAACTAGGGCTTCTCGATATGAAAAGGTTCTAAAAATAGCTAGTGCCACTTGAAGAGCTAGAAAGATGAAGGCGAGAGGGAGTCATGCAGACTGTTCCCTGACAGCACTAATTAGGCTTGCAGTTACTGCATAGTACAAACTCAATGAGTCAAAACACAGAGTGATGGATCCCACACAGTCTGGCTCATTAGAAGCACTTGTAGCAGGCATTAGACAGATTTCAAAACAGCAGCGTGGTTATGAAGGTAAATGTGTTGAAAGCTATGTTGACAATAACAGGAGCAGAACACATCAACAAAAGCAGTGCTAGTGGGTCCTTAAAAGGATGTCTGTGTGTGTTGGCAAGAGAGCCAACAGCAAAAAGTCCTGTCTTAAAATTTTAATTGCATTTTAATGCCCTGGGATATACTTTTGGCAATTATTTGATGAATATGAAACAATCAGAATGCTGTTTATAGCATCCATTTGTACATTATAAAAGAAATGCCATGTTGAAGCAGGTTTATTTGTCTTCTTGTGTTGTTAGTTATTGTATTCACTAAACTGTTCCATATGTGGGACTTACTTCCCTAACAAGGTTATGTGGTTTTGCACAACTGTAACAGAACTTTACAGAGCACTGTTACTGTCTGAAATAACTTCTGTCAGTTATCTGCATTATATTGGTCAGAGGGGACATAATGGGCAGATTCTGGATGCCCAGCAGCAGTAGAAATGTTAAGTTACTCCTGCAGGACTAGCTTCATACAGCTTATAACATACAGTGTACAAACAGACCTATAACACTAAACTCTGACCAAACGTTTTTTTAAAATAAAATCTAACTAATGTTTTTATTTGTTAATCTTTGAAGCCCATGTTGAATAAGTGTTACCTTATAGGAGTACCCACAGATTAAGTGATGCATTCAAAGTCATATAGTATACAAACAAGGTCTGAGGGAATCAAAGCAAGACTACAGCATTAACTATTTGGGCTATACTGACTGAGTAAATTCAATATAAGGACTTGTCATACAATATAATGCATGGAGGCTAAGGAAACTGAAATGGTAAACCTGCTTAGAAAACAGGAGTGACAGTGCATTTCTCGGCTGGATATGAAATGATGTCTTGTCTGATGATAAAGACACGAAAACCTTACTAGTTTATATACACTTTACCTATAAATTCTGAAGCTATTGAAAATTGCTTATCAGTATAAGTGGATGTTGCATCATTACTTGAAATATCTATTAGCATAACACTAAAAGCTTTCTGAGGAAAAAATCATGGTTGATGGTGCTGCTTATGTGACATGCCCAGTTGGCCTAGGTTTACAGCAAATTTTGGCTGGTAAACCATTAAAAGACAAATGCATATGCAAAACGTATCCAAATGATACTCAGGAAGTGCATTTATTTATAAAATTTTACACTATACAGTTTCTTACCTTTGTGAAGGGATAGGCGAGTGTTCTTTATGTAACCACTGTTCGAATTATTTTGAATACCGGCTTTTGCTGGCCATCATATTAACTGCATCCTTGAGTGGGTGTTGGTAGTAACATTAAACAGATGAACAGCAAATGACAGAAGCTGAAATGTATTTCATGCTGACAGATGTATTCCCCAACAATTGCAGGAGTGATTCCCCTGCTCTACCTACAGAGGTCTCTATATACTGCAGAGCAGTTTAACTGCACCTACAAAATGGAATTTTCTGCAGGCGGCCTTGCTCTTGCCACACAGCAAATTTGGTATACCGCATGTCTCTTGTTGCCTTATCTTTGTCTACTTTGGTCATTACAGTTGACATTCTTGGACTGATACTGAATTAATTCCAATCTGTTCCACTGGAGAACTGGCAGTTTATATATCCAATGACGTCCCAAGTGCATCCTGATTTGCTTGGCATTGTCTAATGTCTACTGCACCAGTGTTTCTTCTGATGGGTACAGTAAAAAGGCTCATGTAGTGTACACCAGGTAATCTAGCAAAAATTATATCAACGATATGTCAATAATACCAAATAAAAAACGGTCCACAACTAAAAACTTCAAGAACCTTTAACAAAAGAAACAAAAGTTATATAGCTTAAACAGTTGAGTGCTTTCATCCCTCATTAACTTGGGACTTCATCAGAACCATTAATTAAACAATTGAAAGTCTTTTTATAATTTATTTGAAACAGTCATATGATGCTCAATAATTTAAAATTTAAGAGACAGTGCACTAAAAACGCTAGTTCACATAAATCACTTGAAAGCACGTGAATGACAACACTTCAAACACTAAATGTAAAACAAAACTTATGACCATATTGAAACCATATGAATAAAAAAATCAGCTACCCTATTATTTAAAAAATGTGCAATTAAAATATGATCATGTTAAAATATCTCCCTCATAGTGAAAACTTTAAAAGGCAATACTGTACACTATTATCTGAAAAGACATACATATAAGATTGAAAAGACTTTAAAAGTCATGAAATAAAATTCACAATAACTACTTCAAAAATATTAGCTTGTTTTTTATTTAAATGTGTATATCATAAATCAGCTGCTTTAATTTTCAAAATTGGTGCGACTGAAATTTAATCATTTAAACCTGGTGTATATGCCACATTTAACTGGAGCTACCAAATAAGCTCTCTTTTTTAACTCCTGCCAAATAAACTCTCTTTTTTATCTCAATTTCCCAAGATCCTTCCCTCAAGCTCTCTGGGATTGTTTCTAATATTCCAAATAAAAACTTTATAAAAGAGGGACAAGTGAGTGTATGGTTAAACAATGCATTATTAGTGTTACTCCTGGCGATCGTGTGGGTATGTTTATAAATTCACTTACCAAACTGCCTTTTGGTCTTTCCAGTGTAGAAAATGATTGCAACCTGTGCATATAGCTAAGTATACTTGCCCTCTAGTAGCACAATTGCCCTCACCCAACTCAATTTCTATTGGTGGGAACCCTGCAGGCACTTTCTGTTGTTCTAAAATAAAACTACATTGATTGCATGCCCCAAATCGCCTGGTGCCCTTCTTTCTATCATTCACAACGTTAATTCTTGGATGTTAAAGAAAATCTTTCAGGTTCCTACCAGTTTTACACACAAACCTGGAGGCTTCACCCAAAATCAACACATTCCAGTTTTTAACCAGTATATTCTTCATTTCTTTTGTGTAGGAGCTAAAGGGTGCCATCATAGAATTGGAAAAAAAGTCTGTTCTAAAACACTCACCTCAGGCTACACTTATGAAAATGCATCTATGACTCACTGTCCCAACTCAAACGCCATTAAGACAAACCTTCACGCATCCAACATCCTTGTCTTAAGTGACTTCATAGTCAGACTCACTAATGCACTGCTCCAAAAAACTGAAGGTGGATAAATCTTCCAGTACCTCAGTATTTAGAGATTATGCTAAGGCTAATCTACTAAAACTGTATGATAACTAGCTAAATTCAATATACTATCCCAACCTGATGACCCCATTTTGTACATGGAATCCTTTACCAACAAATTCTACAATCATGTTAATAACTGCATAGTGGCATCTGTCTCCTCTGAAGTAAATACAAAGCCAAATTTAAAAATAAACCAGTATGGTGGAACTCAAATATAAACAAGCTCTACAACAGTAGAAAAAAAATCACTGCATATAAAAATAAATGTTAACTCCCAAAATGCCAAAAATGCTTTTGTTAGACTCAGCAGGGAACTACAGTCCTTACTGAAATCAACTAAAGCCAAATATGAGGTAAAAATAGCCACTCAAGCAGATACAACCAACAGCCTTCTTTAACTATGTTAAAAATTTAAAAAATAATGCCTGGGACTGCACAGAGTTAATAGTAAATGATAGCACCTACTCAAACCTACAGATTAGCAAATAAACTTGGCTAAAACTCCACCCTCCTCTCCACCTAACATTCCAAGATCACATACCTCCCTTCCTGAAATTCTCAAGAACAAGTCCTCAAGGCACTATTCAAGGTCAAGAATACTACTTCTATGGGGCCAGAAAACATACCAGGATGTCAACTGGGTAGTCTGAAACCAAAGCTGTCAAACTCCCTGCAGAGTCTTTTCAATATCAGCCTTTAAACAGGCTATGGATCAGGAAAATGGAGGACAGCAACAGTCATCATCCTGCACAACGATGGGAATTCAGCTGACCCAGGTAATTATAAACCCATAAGTCTGCCCGACCTCATATGTAAGGCTATGGAAAGGATTATTATGGAATTAATAAGACAGGATGTAGGTAACTTACAAACCCTTGACCCAAACCAGTTCAGTTTTGTCAAGGGTAGATCCTGCCTTCTCAGCCTATCTGACCTTTCTGAGAAGGTTACGGATGAGGGAAATTCAGTACACATTGCATGTCTGGATCTCTCTAAGGCATTCTACAGCATTCCACATATGTATTTTTAATAAATTCTCTGAACTAAATGTTAATCCCTAAATAACTCAGTGGATAGCAAATTGTTTTCATAAATATAATCCAGGAAATTAGGGTGTGTGGCTCCATCTCTTCCAAAAGACCTGTCACCAGTGGTATACCCCAGTGCTCTGTCCTTCAGCCAGTCCTCTTTGGTGTCCACTTCTTGGAGGTCAAAGCAAATGTTAAAGGTTTATGGCAGACCAAGTCTGCTAATAACTGTAAACTAGGTGCCCTTATGAACTCTGTAGAAGACATCAAGATCCTCCTAAAAGGCACTTCAAGAATTAATCATTGGTGTAAAAACTGCACTAAAACTAAATGCCAAAACAAGTATAATATATTATTGGAATCACAAGAAAATGGGATACTAGCTTACAAAATCTTTCCTGAGTAGATGTGAGAAACCTTGAAAACCTTGAGACATAAATGTCAGTGTGGTGTAGCTTGAACATGTCAGGAATTAATGAAGTAATAAAAGCTGCAATAAAATACACACTTCTTATTTGCCTCACTAAAAGAGCCTCAGTCAGGACAAATTATAAATTTCTAGTGCTTGCATAATATTTCCTATCTCTATCAAATGCACAGCTACCAATATAAATGTGCATTTAATTGACTGAGATTAATTTGTCTAAAAGGCAAATTTAAATAATGGTTATGAGAGATGGCCTCCAGAAATACACTGCCAGCTTTTTACTTGTGGGAAATAGATATGTTTGTTCAACTCAGCATGAAGGTAAGTTATGTCAGCTAAAAGTCAACAGAATGAAATTAAGTTCTGTAGAATAACACGTCAATAAAGCTAACATAGCATCTAGCTTAAGCAAATCCTAGTTACCTAAAACTACTGCATACATCTCAACAGAAGTTCTTGAATATTCTGTTAGAGAAAACATCACAGAGGTATATGACATGTAGGTGAAAGTATGTGTATTCAGCTGAACAACATCTGCTAATCTGTAACTTTCTGTCAGAAAGGAGACATTTTGAAACATGAGGGAAGACAACAATATAAAGCAATATATCTGAAGTTAAATCATGGATAATTGAAACATTGTGTATTCTTTATAGTTTAGGCCATGATTATAATCTGGCTCCTAGAAAACAACAAAGTGTAAAGACTTCTCACCTTCTCTTTGTCGAACAATATAGCTCATCTGATGAGGAACTGAAAGCACAGCTGCAAGTTGTCAAAACTTTTTCAGATGATATAAAAATGTCATTGGTCTTGATAAATGTGCAAAAGCAACCTTTAAAGCAGGAACACTGCAACACCAGAAAAACATCAGTTTTGGACAAGAATGTGATATAAAAGAACTTGAGCAAGAGGGAGTTTATAAATATTTGGGAATTGATGAAGGAGCGACAATAAAACATGAACAAATGCAAATAAAACAATACTTCTGAAGACTTACATTAATCCTGAAAACAGCACAGACATCTAGGAACACAATCCAAGCTATAAACCAATTTGCTCTTCCTGTCCTATCTTACAGTTTTTGAGAGACTGACTACCCTCCAAAATGTATTGGATTAGATGGGAAAATAAGAAGGATGCTTCATGCCCACCAAATGATTTATAAAAATCAGTGCATACCAAGATTATATATTCCTCATTCTGAAGGAGGGATGGGCCTCCTTGAAACTGATTATATGTACAGATCTACAATTGTCAGACTCCACACATATGTGCTGACCTCACAAGACCCAAACATAGTGAAAGTTTTGAAACATGAGGAGAATAAATCTAAGATGACTTCTCTTCTTAATCTAGCAGAAGCTTATCGGCATCAAGTAGGAATGGAAATCAAACCAGAAGTAGATAAAAATCAGGCAGCAACTGAATGTGCCAAAAAAAAAAGAAAGAATATAAGGTGAAGGATCAGATAAGAAGGCAAGTGTAATGCCCGTGCCTTGGCCCAGCAATCAAGGAGCCTCAATCCTCACCACTAACACCAGAGAGGGTGTCTCATATATGAAGAAAGGATAACAAATACACACAGTAAAGTGCAATTTCACTTAAGAGCACACAGAGATCACAGTCAGTCTGGGGATGGTCGCTCCCTTGCTCTCCAGGTCCCCAATAAGACTCCCCACTAGCACAGCTATAGGGTCCAGATCTCAGCCTAGCTGAACAAGCTAAAACCTCCAGCACCCTCTCTGTCCAACCAGTGCTTTGTGTCCCTGCCCAAGTAGCTGACACACACACACACACACACACACACACACACACACACACACACACACACACACACACACACACTTTGAGATAAGAGTTTATACAACCACACAGACACTCCTGGGAAAAGCTGGCACAGCTTCTCCAGCTATGCCCCTATTAACCAGGCTATACGGTAGTACCACCTGCCACCACCCATCTAATATTTATCAACTACTCAAAGGCCCTTAAAAGGGTGTCCAATTATTACTGTGCAATATTATTATCCAATTGGTAGTATAACTAAACAGTCAAGGCTTATTAGAGTGACTTGGTACAGTAATCACTATAAATATGCAATGTACTCTTAGAGCTTAAATTATCTCTACACAAAGCAACCACAGTTGAAAGGTTTTAAAATATTTAATAATAAATAATAAAAAACACAAGGCAATACTTCTTACTACACAGTGCTAGTCAACAGTTCAGAGATCACAGAGAAATACTTAAAATAATTCAGTAGTACAGTTCTGAAATCACAGAAAAACACTTAGTCTAATCTGTCTAGTTCCTAGCTATTTCTAAAAGAAAACACAAGTCTAAGATAACTTACATAAGAAAACAGGCAGAGTGCTGATGAATTGGATGGTCATGGCAAAAATGCTTAATCCTCTCTGGTTTTCACTATTTAAATTGAAATTGCAGTTCTGATTCACATTACATCATTCTTCACACATTTTTCTGGGGTTTCCAGGCTACACATTACATCATTCTTCACACTTCCCTGGATTCACAGGCTAACAGAAACTGCATTTTCATTCCTAAAATCTCCTTTTGTTATCTTGCAGCTGGTCAGGAAACAGAGCAATAAAAATACATTTGCATGTTTAAATCTAGCTAGTTAACTCTTGGTCAAAACAATAACAAGAATTCCTTAATCTAGACCCTTCAACACCACTGTCTACATCAAAGGGTCACCACATGCTTTACTTTGGTCAGTAGAGTGCACTGCTACCACATTTATTTCCAGTTCCACATGCAACACTATTTCTTTACATTTAAGACAACAAGCATGTAGTTTGCATTCATATTTACAAATGACAGAATTATCTGCAAATTTCTATATGGTAGGCTGGCAGCCTTCACAGCAAGAAATGTGGAAAAGCATAAATATATTTGCAAGTATAGAAAACTTCTGGAAAACCTTATGTTGATTAGGAATGAACACAGGAATGGTTAAGGAGAGGTGAACTCAAACCCAGAGATGAAAAGTTAATATTGGCAGCCCAAGACGGTGGGCTGTGTTCACGTTGGTTTATAAAGTCCATTGAACATGTGGGAGAAACAGACAAATGTAGATTTTGTAAAACCAAATTAGAAACAGTTGCACACCTTGTTGTTGGTTGCGACATAATAATGGCAGAAGGACTGTATACTGAAAGGCATAATAATGTGCCAAGACTGTTGTACTGGGGATTGTACAAGCATTATGCTACTGAAGTGGCCGAAAAACACTGGAAACATGAGCCACAAAGCATCATAGAAAATGAAGAAGTCTGCATCACATGGGATCATCCATAACCAACAGATCAAAAGACAGATGCTAGAAAGCCAGATATAGTGGTCCAAGAAAAGAAGACAAGAGTAGCATTGATCACTGAAATCGCCACAGCCAGTGACTACAATGTCCTGCACACAGAGAGACACAAAGTTATAAAATATCAGGATTTGCAGACAGAAATGAGAGCAATGTGGAAGAAAGATACCCAGACAGTTGCAATAGTAGTAGAAGTAATGGGTCTTAAAAAAATAATTTATTGTCGTATTTAGATATGTTACCAATACATCTAACTCCATATGAACTGCAGATGGAGTCATTACTGGGCACATTGCGGGTGCTACAAAGAACACTACTGGCTGACATCGAAGATTGAAACAATACTAATTTTATGAACTTTAATCATACTTTGACTTAGGAATGGGGTCCATTCCTGTCATGGTATTAGAAGCTCAAAAGACTTGGAGAAATTAAAAAATGTATAAATGTGAAGCTGTCATTGGCAAGGGACAGAAAGGATTAATGAGGACATGGGTTGGCTTAGTGGTTAAAATGTGTACTTCAGAGACACAAGGTACAGAGCTTGATTCATAAATAGTATAGCTAGGCTTACAAAATCCCCCTCAGACCATTAGCCTAGTAATGTATTATGAACCTATAGATATATCTTAATTACAATATAGCAGTTAGACAGATATCAAATATGGTATTAACCTAGTTTGTTTAACCAAGTGTCACAAATAAAATGACCGACTGACATCATGTAAAAGCTAGATAAACAAGATAAATGAAATGCATTTCTGTAACTGAAGCTCTGTAACTTGTTTAAAAATAAATGCTACCAAAATAGAAGAAGGTCATACTTAAGCTCTCAGATTTCAAGAAAGAGTGGATTGTAACAGTGTACTTGCACATTCTTAAAAAAAAGATGACAAGAGAGAAAGCCATTAAAGGGAATCATAACCCAAATACACTCTGAGAAAACTTAGTAAACATTTTTTTATTTGACAATGTAAATTAGAGAGGTAGGACTGTGTCCTCTAAAACTGTATCTAAGACAATGTACTCAGCTGTAATATTTGTCAGTCTCAATCCATCCAATGGCAAAATAACCATCTAATAATCCAATAATCCAAGTAACCAAAGTATCCAATACAGCAGGCAACTCTCTTTACTCTATCTTTGTTGCCAAAAATTGGAAAACCTTTCCACATAGTATTAGATCCATAAGCAATCCTAATAATTTCAAAATAT
Source organism: Protopterus annectens (assembly GCF_019279795.1). Taxonomy (NCBI): domain Eukaryota; kingdom Metazoa; phylum Chordata; order Ceratodontiformes; family Protopteridae; genus Protopterus; species Protopterus annectens. The sequence goes on from NC_056746.1 coordinate 8,992,672, forward strand.
CTCTCAAAAGGTTAATTATTAACTTAGCATTACTTATACAATTTGGCCGTACATACTAACTCTGTTAACGTATCCCTTCTAACAACACCACTTCTCTATAAGTAGTTACATTCCTACCTGCAACTCTGACCACAGAAGTATTACTAACTATGCTCTACTTTGCCTAAATGATTCTCATTACTTAATTTCCTAACTAATGTTATGTTCCTCCACATATATAAGTTCAACCATATATTTGTCTATATTCAAGTGTTTAAAGTCTTGTTCTATTTGATGCTATATATATATATTTGTGTTTTTAAATGTTTATCCTGTAAATGTAACACTCATTGTTTTGTCTACAATGTCGGTTACTTGATATGATGACTTTGTATGTAAGCTTAGGCTGGAGCTTTTCTCCCTGGGCCTCCGCTGAAAATGGGCACTGTCCCAGTCAGGCCATCCTGGTAAACAAATGTAAAATAAATACATTTTACCCACCCCCCAGGTCATTTCCTTTATACTTAACCACCTACTTCCTTCCACATAAGACTCCTCCCCTTCCAGCAACCCCTCCTAAATACAATACACCTTGACTACACCAATTAACTCCACCTGTACACCATGCCTTGCACACAACCGACCCAGTTACTTAATGCACTACTCTATCCTACTATAATCATTACTCTGCTTGCTCTTTCCAACCTAACTTCTTACCACACTCAACTCAGAAACCACACACTTTCCCCCCCGCAGACAAACTCCACAATTAACCACATCAAACTAAATAGCATCCCTGTAGAGCAATACACCCTCACCCACATCCAACACCTTGCTTGCCCACACTACAAACATTCAAAATAAACCTTCCTAGCTTTCAAAGACTAAACAAAATATTACACAAATTTATCAAACACTACTCACACTTACTCAAAACACTCACTAGTTGCCGTGACATAACACCCCATCCCAGGGCCGACATCACCTATCAACACCACCCCAAACCAACTAAATGCCTTTTACAATAGACCTAAAACATCTACCCTCTTCTTAAACATCAGTGTAAGAAGCATACTCAATAAAACACATGACCTTCATGCTTTGCTTACCCTGTACAAACCTGAAGTCACAATATTAACAGAAACATGGCTTAAAACAGAACACCACAATGATGAAATTACTGCCCCAGGCTACAATATGATTAGAAAAGATAGACTAGGAAAAAAGGGAGAGGGTGTTGCAATCCTCTTCCAAAATCACTCACCATAGAGCAACTAGACTACAATAACCCAGAAATCAAAGATGTAGAACTAATCCTTGGCAAACTAGAAATAAATCCCAATAAGCACATAATTATTGCAGGTGGCTATATCCCACCAGGCAATACTTAACTGGCTGTCCAACCCCTTTCCACATGAAACCATACTCCTAGGGGACTTCAATATAGACTGGACAAAATGCTTCAGCCACAATCCATCTGCCTTTCTAAACCTCCACAGGTTTACCCAAACCATAATAACTCCCACTTGAAATGACAAAGCATCCAAACACCAATCAATCTTGGACTGGATCCTAGTATTTGACCCCACTCAGGCTCACCTAGCCAGCTGTCTCCCAGACAGTCTAGGTGACCATCACCCACCTTACCTAATTAGGTATAAATCCCAATCTATCAACCAACCCATCCTCAGGGAAGTTCGCAACAGAAAAAAGTTTATAGCCACTAACTTCATCCAAGAGCTACAAAGTGTCAGTTGCGCCCCCCTTAAACAACTAGCCCTAGACAATGCCGTTGAACATTTCAACTCAACCTTCCTAAACATCCTAAACCATCATGCACCTTCCCAAACCATTAGAATAAAAACTAACTATGCCCCATGGCTCACCAAAGATACCAAAACTAAAATGAAAGAAAGAGACAAAGCTTGGGCACAGTATCAGAGAAATAAAACCTTATGTCTTAGACAAAACTATCTAGAACTCTGAAACAAAACCAAAAATCAAATCAAACTAGACATAGCCAATTTCTAAAAAAACATGCAGGAAAAACATGCTCATAACCCCCAGAAATTTTGGGCCACATTAAATAGCATACTCCACCCAGGAAAAACCACCACCCCATCCCCAGTGCTACCTAGCAATCTTGAAGACATTCCCACACAATTCAACAAATTCTTTACCAAAACTGTCCAAACCCTGGCCAATGCCCAATACAGCACCAGTAGTCCCACACCACCAAATACCCCCACCCTTCTCAGTACTCAACCCAACATCCTCACTTTCAACCTTCACCCCGTGTCTACCAGGGTAATTTCTAACCTCCTCAAAAAACTAGAACCAACCACACTAGCAGCCATTAAGCTTCCAGCAGACTTCCTTCAGATATAGCCTACCCAATCTCTATTCTCATAAATAGATCACTGCTGGAAAACAAAGTACCCACCTCCTGGAAAACCTCACACATCATTCCACTACACAAAGGGAGAAACTCTTTAGAGCTGACCAATTATAGTCCGATTGCAATCCTATCACCTCTGTCCAAAATATTAGAAAGAGTGGCTCACACTCAACTAATGCAACACCTCAAAGATAACAACCTTTTCTTTGCTTAACAACATGGCTTTAGACCATCTCACAGCACCACCACAGCCCTCCTATCATTCATGGATATAGTTAACCACCACAGAAACAAAGGTCTGTTTGTATCCTCCATATTCTTAGACTTATCAAAAGCCTTTGATATGGTTAGCCACAGCATTCTTCTCAGTTCTCTGTCTAACATAAACATAAGCCCCTCCTCTATTGCTTGGTTTAACAGCTACCTATCTGGCCGTCAACAAATGGTTCTCTGGAAAGACCAACTATCCCCCCTGTTGCCAGTTACCATAGGAGTCCTTCAAGGATTTATTCTCGATCCCTTACTATTCTCCTTATATACTAACCATATCACTTTTTCCTCACTCTCTGTGTCAGTAGTACAATACGCAGATGACACCACCCTTATTTGCGCCGCCTCCACACTACATGAACTTCAATCCTTAACCCAGACCTACTTCACCCTCACAGAAACATGTTTCACCAATATCAAACTTCTTCTCAACCCCCCCCCCAAAAAAACTTATTATATTTGGCCCAGTAAAACCACCACCCCTAAGTGATAGCTTCTCCATCAGATCCAAAGACAACATTCAAATCATCCCTACCACACACACAAAACTGCTAGGTGTTGAAAGTGACAACAATCTTAAATTTGACATCCATATTGCTCAAACCATCAAGAAAGTTAATAAAAACATGGACTCCTTTATAGGAATAAACACTTTATGACTAATAACACCACAGCAACCATTGCAAGGACCCATTGCCTATCCATCCTCTTCTATACCTCTCCCATATTAACTGATCTCCAGCAAACCGACCTCAATAAAATGGAATCTTGTTATAACAAAATCGCTAAATTTGCTACCGAATCACCTTATCGGTCCCATCACTGCCTGTCACTTAAGTAAGTCAACTGGTTGGAGCTACCTCATATGCTATTACTCAACCAACTATCTACTGCTCACAAACTCTACTACTTTCCCAACCTAACCCCTGCACAACAGGAACACATACAACCACACATCCCCACTAGAACTCTTAGATCCAGCAACCAAAACCTCATAAAAGTCATCAAGCATAGAAATGGTGCTGGTAAATCCCTTTTTGCCAGCATCACTGCCAAAAAATGGAACACCCTACTGAGCCAAACAACCTCTACCACCTCCACTACTCAGTTTAAAAAACTCCTGAAAAAACATTTTCAGAATAATTGGTTATGCTCATGTCATTCACCAGCCTAACCCTTAAAAAGGTAACTCCTCTGTACCCCAACTGCTCTCAGTCTGTTTCATGAAAATGAAATACTGCCTCTTTTTAGGTCTTTTGAGTAGATGTCTTTTGATACTCTATACCTCACTGTTTGACTTTTGTATGTACTGTTAACTTAATGTATTCCATACTGTATGTATCATCTCCTTGTGTGGATGCAATGAAAGCTCTCATAACATGAAACAAATGTTCCATGTAATTGCCTGTTATTCTATGTATCTGTTATTTGGAGCTTATCTCCTCGGGCCCCCGCTGAAAATGGACCTGTGTCCAGTCGGACTTTCCCAGTTAACAAATGTAAAATAAAATAAAAGTAAATTAAATAAATAAAAAAATAAAATAACTTGTACTTGTGCACTTGTGTGGTTGACCCTGTGGTGCTTGACTTGCTTACTTAACTTTTTCTTTCTTCCTCATAGATTAAATTTATTTAGAGTACCCTTCAGCAAGCAAAATGTCTCTTGCAACTATTACATTATTAACTCAACCCTGAAAATCAATGTAATAGTCAGGGACCTGTGTAGACAATGTACTGTCATATCAAAAATGTACACAGTATTGTAAGAAAGTCTTTTTTTAAAGCACAGTTTGTTATTAAGAGTCCAGAAATGTGATCATTCTACCCTATTCAGCACATATTAGGCCATTCACTGAGTATAGTGCCTCCTTTGGCTTGTACCTTTACAAACACTTGACAAAACTTGAATACCAACACCATTTTCTCACCAAGAAAATCTAGGTTATAACTCACAAAAAATACACTGATCATCTTAAAGCCATGTCTTTATTCATAGTGTCATACGTGCTACTGAGGGGTGATTCTGCCTCACATAAAGTGCCTCAGCAGGTCCTGTCCTGTCAGACTACTGCAGATATGTGAGTCCAGTGGTGGCACAAACACCTGGCCAGGAGATCTTAATCTCATATGCAACATGAATAGAACATGTTGGAGGGACAGATATGTATCACAGACAATTCCACCTCTTTGTAATTGTCTTATTCTCCACATAAATCAAAGAACCTTTCTTACTCTAATCAAACATAATCTGGACAAATGAGAAGCACTCTTGTCCCGTATGGAAAGGGGTAACATGTAAGTATTCTGCCTTCTCTGGGTTATTTATATCTAAATTGCAAGGGCATGGAACTGTATTGACAGACTTTTAAAGATCCTCAAGGGTCAATAGCCAAGTAAGTACCTGTGCACCTATGAACCTGGTGTTCAGGTCAATAGCCTAGTAAGTACCTGTGCACCTATGAACCTGGTGTTCATTGCGTTTAGACTTAGAAACATTTCAGATCTTGATGATTTCACAAATGTACTTCAAAATGAAATAAATTGTCTCAGATTTTTTTCTTCTTACAGAAACTTTCTTTAGGTACTGAATAATGTATTATCTGCTATCTATTCCAAAATGACTGATTTATATAATTATCTAACAGGACAATTTTAGTATGACTGATTTTAGTTCTTGAATTTCTTCATGAGAAATCATTAGGGTCTTTCAAGCTAGATCAGGTGTCTGGACAGATGAATACCAAAAGCAGCATTATACTTGGGTATGATAACATCATTAGACTTGGAGGAAATACCATTAGTAATCGACTGGACTAACAAAAATGTTCTAATAACTGTAGTGACGTGGTTAAAGGAGAACTCATCATCATCAAATGTGCCCACATCTCTGAAAATGTTTTTGTTTTGAGGAGGCTGCCATCAATGTGGCAAGATCAAGGGTGGTCCTGTTTGCCAAAGGGTAGAATACTACACGTTTTGGCATTTAGCGTGAGAGCGGTCATTGTACCATGTCTTTGCTTCGGTTGTACTTTCTTGTAAAATGTGAGAGTCCCCAGGGGAGTTGATGATGGTTCTAAGCTTACAGTCATTGGCAAAAGTAGTCAGTTGGAGGTCTTTGATGTCAACCTTGATATCAGAGAAGTAAATACAAAAGAACAGATGCCCAGTACTGGGTGCTGGGGCACCCCACTGGTAGTAATGCTTTTTGAGGAGTACAAGCCCACTTCTTAATTTGCTATTCTATTTGTGAACCAGTTTGCTTTCCACTGGGTAACATAAGGGCTTACATTTAGTCTGATATGTTTATCTATGATGTCTGAGTGAGGAATGGTATTGAAAACTTCAGATAGGTCAAGGTAAGCTGTGTGTACTGACTTGCCCTCACCAAAGGTCTTAGTGACAGGAAAAGCAAACAGGATCTAACCTTCCCAAACCCAAACTGATTTGAGTCAAAGAGATTTAGGGTGCCAATGTCCACATTAATGAGGCCCATGATAATGTATTACATTGTCTTACAGATAAAGTGCTTGAGGCTTATGGGCTAACAGTTAGCAGTACCAGTACGGGTTCTCCCTTTTGAAGGGTTTTCACCACTGCATTTATCCAAATCTAAGGTAGAATGGCAGAAGATAGTCTGAGGTTAAACAGATTGTGTAGGGGGTCAGTAAGAAAGTACTTCACAGTGGCAAGTAAGAACCCTGGTGCATTGTTGAGCCTCACTGATATAGCATTTTTCACCTCCAAGAGAGTTTTTAGGACTTATTCAGAGTTGATGCTTGAGGAAGAAGTAAACAATGGATCAGGTGTTTGTAGGCTAGGTGGTGATAAGGGATAGCAGTTTGAAAAGAATTTGTCAGCTAACAGGCCAGCTACATCTTCAGGGTCAGAGTAAGTACAGATTTTTAAACTACATAATGAAACCAAGCCTCCTACCCATGCAACACTGTATCATGTAACCAGCCTTCTCCATCCCAGATAACACTACATCATGTAACTAACCTTCCGCACCCCAGATAACACTACATTATGTAATCAACCTTCCCCACCGCAGATAACATTGCATCATGTAATCAGCCTTCCACAGCCCAGATAACACTACAAGATGTAATCAACCTTCCCCACCGCACATAACATTACATCATGTAATCAACCTTCCCCACTCCAGATAACATTACATTATCTAACCAGCCTTCTGCACCCCAGATAACACTAAATCATGTAACCAACCTTCTGCACCCCAGATAACACTAAATCATGTAACCACCCTTCTGCACCAAAGATAACACTAAATCATGTAACCAGCCTTCTGTACCCCAGATAACACTAAATCATGTAACTAGCCTTCCGCACCCCAAATAACACTAAATTATGTAAACAGCCTTCTGCACCGCAGATAACACTAAATCATGTAACCAGTCTTCTGCACCCCAGATAACACTACATGATGTAATTAACCTTCCCACCCCAGATAACATTACACCATGTAATCAACCTTCCCCACCCCAGATAACATTACATCATGTAACCAGCCTTCCGCACCCCAGATAACACTACATCATGTAACCAACCTTTCCCATCCCAGATAACACTACATCATGTAACCAACTTTCCTCACCCCAGATTAAACCTTGCTCAAGATGATTGTCACTGTTCGACCCCATGTGCAAAAATAGTAAAAGAGGTTGAGGATGAATGGATGGATGTAATGACCCTTCCCCACCCCAGATAACACTACATGATGTAAGCAACCTTCTGCACCCCAGATAATCCAGCATCATGTAATCAATCTTCCCTACCCCAGATAACACTACATCATGTAATCAACCTTACTACCCCATATAAAACGGTTCCCTATTAGATGAACGAACATTTAAAATGGTGAGTACGACATACTCGACAGCTTTTAAGCGAACGTTCATCTAAATTAAACCTAAGAATGTTGAAACAAGGAGTTTCAAAAAGTTATAGTTGGCCAGCCGTCAGGAAGCCAATGGCTGACATCAGAATGCTCACATTGTCTAGCCGTTCTTACAGTCCTCCACTGTGGTGCGGTCTCGTCATTCACCCTGTGTAATGTTATGACAGTTCTCAACTGTGGTGTGATCTCGGCGTTGGTATATTTAAGTAGGGGTGGTGTGGGGGGCACAGCACCCCACGTTGGGGGTTGTGGGGGGCAAAGCACCCCACTTTATTTTGTTTGTTGATTTGTTTTTGTTTTTTTAGGGGGGGGGTTAATGGTGTACAGTACATTTTAGCTGTCAGCCGTTGGCTTCCTGACAGCTGGCCAACTATAAGTTTTCAAAACTCTTTGTCTCGACATTATCGGATTTCGCTTAGATAAACTTTCGCTTAAAAGCTGTCGAGCATGTCGTACTCAACATTTTAAGCATTCGTTCACCTAATATAGACCCTGTAAAACTACACTGTGTAATCACCCTTTTTAAGCCTAATATAATATTACATCATTTAGTTTGCCAGAGACATGATGGGAGTGGACTTAACAGTACTAACGGCCAGCTGAACAGGAAATATTGAAAACAGTTGAAGGAACCTTTATGAATTAGTAAGGGACAGAGGAGGAACTTTGGGCCTCTTCTTAGTTTGAAACTAAACTGTGTAAAATATTAAACAGGACTTATTTGAAAATGTAAGACAAAACTGGGGCACCTTGAAAATCTGTGACAGCTGATAGGAGTATAGAAACCATCCCTACTTCACTGAAGCCTGTGGACTGCACATATAAATGAAGACATTAACATAAAGACTATTTTCTTATTAACTAGTTATGTCTTCTTCTTGCATCTCACAGCTTCAGGGAATTAAAAGAATTTGCCATTGCTCACTTGGTGAGGAAAGCATATACAGAGACTCTGGTGAGACTTGCAGTCAACTTGCTTGTTAAGACAAATCTTCAAAATAAAGTGTCAGCCAGATTGCTGTATATTGAAGCAGTCACACTTACTGTTATTGTCCCAAGATTCACTTTTAGATTCACTTTTATGTGAGCATTAAGGAAGCTTTTTTGGTTTCTCTGTCATATAGTTTTAAACCTGCAAACTTCTTCAAGATTTCTACATTTGATGAAAGGGTCAAGTTCACTTATTGTAGTGGATTGTATAGACCACAGCACAAAATGGCACTGCTCTCCACAATGCAATGCAGGTGATTTAAAACATCACCCGAATCCCCCCTGCATCCCACACGTGTATGCTTTGCAACTCTTTTCATTGAGGTAATGTATTATTTTCTTTATTTTTTGTTTCAGTCCTTGACGAACTTGCCCAGTTTCTTCCCTTCTTGTGCTCCATTTGCTTGTTTAGTCAGTCCAGTCATGAGTGTCAGAGATCCCCAGACAGGATGAGGGCCTGCTTTTGTCTATGGTCATGAGTATCAGAGATCCCCAGACAGGATGAGGGCCTGCTTTTGTCTGTGGTCATGAGTATCAGAGATTCCCTCGACAGGATGAGGGCCTGCTTTTGTCTGTGGTCATGAGTATCAGAGATCCCCAAACAGGATGAGGGCCTGCTTTTGTCTGTGGGGCCTGATCAGCCCTTTCCCTCCTTTGGATTGTGAAAGTTGGGCTTTACGGAGAATGACAGATGGTTGTCCCATGGAGGTCCCCATCCCATCCCAAGTAGGAAAAGTTGCTGACTCACACTGCACTGGCTACCTTGTTAGGGAGATAGACTTTTTCCCACGTGTCTACCTTTCCATCTCAGCAGCACTCACACCACTTCCAGTAGTGCAAGCCTAATTGACTACTTCCACAAGGGATCATCCACCCACCAGTGGGCACTGGTAAAGCAGTAGACCTAGACACCTGTCTCACCTCAGGATGGGAGAGCTGGTATCAACCACTCATGTCCACCACGCAGCAGCTGGCCTCTACAGTGTCCTGCCCCACCTGGTCCTACAGTGCTGGTGTCACTAGATTTCTGAACAAGTTATAATTATTTGATTACTTTGAAGTCTCAGCTGAGATTGGCTACATGTTGTGATTCTTTTTTCTTGGTTTTAAGGAGGCTCAGCATGCAACTTTAATACTCAAGAGCTGCCAGTTTTCCCTGTGGTTTAATGTTTTTCCTTAAGGGTGGAAGACATCTTACAAGGATATGTTTTTTTTCTGATATATATATATATATATATATATATATATATATATATATATATATATATATATGTAGTAGGTTCATTGATGGTATGCAGTTCATCAAGTCAGTATCACTCGAACCACATTCAATGAACATGGATATTGCCTTTTACCCACTGTTTTGCAATAACTTTAGACACACATATACATATATACATATATACACACACACACACACACACACACACACACACACACACACACACACACACACACACACACACACACACATAAACGTATGAACCAAACTGTCTTTTGAACAGCTGACAAGTTCCCTAGTTGATCAGAGGTTACCGATGTCACAGTCAGGGACTGATGAAACATTTTCTGACAGTAGGTGAAAGCAGTCTTCAGTCAAGAAGACAGTTTTTGCTAAAATGACTTTATGAGGTGAACTTTTTGGCTTTCATATTTACGCGGTAAATGACTGCTAATTCTATATAAACCAGTGTCATCCTCATAGGGTTCAATGGCCTCTTCTTCCTAGTTGACATGCATAGGGTCCTTGCCCAGCCTAATCTATCAATAACACAGGCAGTTGTCTTACCTCTGTGTTAGCTGTGCCATTCAACATATAATTTAACTCTGCGTGTATTTGAAATCCTAATATTTCTGAGTACATACTATACAGCTATTCTTCTGACATTTTACTACATACATGAAAGCACTGCTGTTACCTTTCTGTCATTGAATCGCTACATGACTTCCTCACCATTATCAATATTTAGTGAGTATAAACAGCCATGGCAACATCTGTGGCTCACCTGTCATGATATAGGGACATGGCAGTGTAATTGCACAAGACTGTAGGGTTCCAGACATAACAGAAAAACTTAATTTTATTAACATTCTCCAAACTGCAGAGTTTCTGACTTCAAGCTGTGTGATTGGTCTCAAAATGAATCAGTACTTGCTGACCTGCCAATAATATTGTCATTTTGCTGCTTAAATGAGGCTGCTTCACAGTAATGCAATGCATCAGAGCAGATGATTCATGCGTTTTGTTTGATCCATGACTGGGTAAGTCAAATGGAAATCACAGCTCAGGACCACATGTGTACAAGACTGACATGCTTTATATATGAAGCTGTGATGCGCATTTCATATGATCTCATGAAGTAATGCCTTGAATTTTATTATATGATTCCTCAAGGGAGGCCAAAATCATGTGAAAAGAAGAAAATGCTAAGGGAGACAATATCATTTGTCCCTACTCCTTACACAATGCCAGAGCTTCTTCAAGGGGTAGTTCTACTGAGAAGTTAACCTTATATTTCATGCAACTCAGCAGGGTAAACACACTTATTCTTTATTATACAGTAAAGTGTGAGTTTGTTTTAAAAACATGGATGCTGGTTGGTCAGCCTAATCGGGATGCGCACTGTAGACTGAGCACAAACCCCTAGAAAGAAGTCTGGCCATTGAAGTACCATTGAACAGCTAGACTTCCTAGTTGGATATACTTGATGACACAATCCAGAATGTACTTTATGAGAAACAAGGCCAAATTTGAGAAAAATCAGGGTTGTTTTGCAAAACTGTTGACAGTTGAGAGGTATGATCCCAGATTTGTATCACATTTTTACCCTTTCCCTTGTAAAATATTTGATTTTTTTGATTTTCTGTTAAATCACTGAGAATTTGTGTTAGTCAGTAATGCCAGACATTAGACTTTCATAATTTCTGTTATACAGAGAATGCATGTTGATGCCAAAACCTGTTGTTCTATGAACTTAAATCACTTACATTAATATTTAAAAAAATTTTCTGCTTTTATCTGGCATTATTTTTGTCTTTGTCCAGAATTCTTCAGCAAAAGAGCTAAGATGTAATCTGGCAAAAAGTGAATGAGAGAGAGAGAGAGAGAGAGAGAGAGAGAGAGAGAGATCTAGAGAGAGAAATCAACTTCTATGGAGATGTCCTCGTCTGCATTGTTGGACGCTCTTACTGCATTGATGTATATGCAAGTATGGGCACATAGGTGCGATACGGGTCTACTTTGGAATTTCGAAATTTCACAATCCCGACGTTCTAAATACCGACCCTCAGAATTGTGAAATCTTGAAACCTGTAAGTGGAGATCACCATACAGTGCAGAACAGGAACATTACCGTTCTCTTCACTCGGAGTTAGTATATTTAACTTGCAGGGGGTGTGGAAGGCAGATGGGCTTGCCCCCCTGCAAAATCATCTTCTTTGATGTATTTTTGATTTTGTTTATTTTTTTTGTTATGTCGAGATTTCACAATCTCAATGTTTCTCAGCGTTATTTAGAACGTTGGGATTGTGAAATTGCGAAATTCCATAGTGGACCTGTGCCATATACATGCGCAGTACATCCATATACAGTGTAGGAGATGGGAGAACACTTAAGTACTGTCATACAATTAAATTATTTAAGAAGTGTAAGCAGTTTCTTTCTTAAATAATGTCATTTTATAGTAACAATAATTCATGATGGAGGGTGGGTATGACAGGATTTACCCCAGATGGTATTGTTTCATCACTTGGACTTTGTCTTTGGTCCAGCCATGCCAACCATGAGTAAATACTGTGATACCTATTCTCAGTTATGATTATTGTTGAAGTAGGAAACATGTTTTGTTTAATTTCTTTTGAATACCTCAGGACGCTTTGTACCGTAAGTTCTGGTCAGGTACGTTTCAAGGCTAGGCACATTTGAAGGTGTGAAGGATATTCTGTTTCACATGTGAATGACCATGAAAGTTAAAAGCAAAAATATTTTGAGTTTCATACATTTATTTCCAGCAGGGAAGCTCTCTGCACACTGATTTTAAGGATAGAAACTAGATCATATAAAATCAAGTATTACATTTCCTGTTAAGTAAAGTTTTCTTTCACTGGCAAATTAGTAATTTTACATTTTTTTTTACTTAATATGTTTAGCTTTTAATACAAAGCTATTAAACTATAAAATCATTAATCAGACCTCAATGGAGCTGTACCTCAGTGGATGAATTCAAGTTCTGCTACTTCCTGTTGTCTGACAGTTTTATAATTAGCAGCCAGAAATGTGCAGATGGTTCTTAAAATGTTGACCTTTGATCAATGAACCCTTGCATGTCTCATTAGATACCATTAGCTGTAACAATGAAAACGTAGCTAGCCATACATTTTTGTGAAGTTCTCTGGGAGAATACAAAATGAAGTTAATCTAGAGATATTTTAAAAACATATGAAAAGTGGTAGCATGCTACTGTTTCAGAAGCAATGTAAACTGAGCAAATATGCTTGTAAAATCTAGTTTTAACAGTAAATGTGTTTTATTAGAAATATATTGTATGTGCTACATATTAATTTTACACATTTGCATGGACATGTAGATTTAGGTAGTGTTAAGGAGGAAAAGAAGCTAATTCTCGGGACTGGTTCCCATTCCAACTGGTTACTGTCTTTATCCTTTGCATATTCTTTCTGAATCCATGTGAGTATCATCTGCACACTCCAGGTTTCCCTGACCTTCAAAGGCACACAGCTTACTCTGATTTGATGTACGAAGTTTCCTTGTTGTTGGCTTGAATGTAAGTTTGTCTTTGTCAATACTCAGCTACAATGGACTGGCAGCTTGCCCAGGAAGTATCCTGGTGTCTTTCAGTAAATTCCATGATAAGCTTTGCTTGTTTGTTTGTTTGTCTGTTAGTTTTTTTTTGTCTGTTTGTTTTTTTGTTTTTTGGATAACCGGATAAGTGGGATAATCCACTGATTTTTTTTGTTTTTTGGATAACCGGATAAGTGGGATAATCCACTGATTTTTTTCAGCTGTGACCTGAACTGAAGGGAACAAAGAACATGATTTGTAATAACATAACAATGCAAAGAGAATAACACAACAAATAAAACTATTTTACCTTTACACAGTTAGAAATAACAAGCAGACAAGTCTTGCAATGTGTGCTTTTGGGAAAAGGGCACTGATTCCTGCGTATTTACTAAAGTAAATTATAAGTCATTGATAGACTGATATTTATAAACAGCGCTGGTTCACTGTGACCATATATTTGTGTAACTGGTTACTGATAATGGCGGACTGTCCAGGCTGTGCCTGCAAATTGTCCATTGAGATCAGTGTATTACTTCGATAAACAAATATAAATAATAAATAAATAACTAAATAAATAAATAAAAATGCATGTATGGATGGATGTAGATGTGTCATGTGACAATGGCAACATACCACCTAAGGTAATGACTAAGGACAATGTGCCAAAGTAACAAATAGGTATATATCCCTCATTAAGTGACCCTCAACTTTTTAGCAGGAGAGTCTCTAGTAATCCTAGACAGTAAATACGTTCTTCATAATTCTAATACATAAGAACATACTTTTTGCTTTATACAAGCCTATGTCTATTCCTAATGAATGTTCTGGACTATTCATACCCATGCATACTATGCACATCCTCTGTTCCTAAATGATTATGTCAGTGATTCTATTTTTTTCTCTCCTGTTTGCATACTTTCCTACATTTTATATTCCTTCTGTTATCATGTAACGCTATTTTATGCATATTTTAAAACTGCTGTTAAATGTGAAATTTTTCTCCCTGGGCCTCTGCTGAAAAATGATTTTACCCCATTTAGACTTTCCCAGCAAACAAAGACAAATAAACAAATATTCATATCCTAATTATGCACCGTCCAAAAAAAGTACTAATGAATCTTCTCGTCATCATACTAAATCCAAGTAAAAAGTCAAAAAGTGAAATGGATACCGGAAAGAAGTAATGAAAATGTGTGAAATGACTGGAAATAGTGCAAGAAAAGAAGGCAGTGATGACAAGGCATTTCCGTCAAAAAAGAAGAATGCAAGTGCTGGGATGAGGCATAGAAAGTTGCCACTGTGGCAAAACCGAGTCAGATTATTTTGACAAATTGTGTTTCCATTCACTGCAAATCATGACTGGACCATAACCATATAATGAGCAGAGTAGGCCCATATACCTCATTACTAAGGATTATGCCTTATCCAGACTTCTTACTTAGATTTAGTAGGATGGTAAGAAGTTGACTAGTACTTTCTTTGGATGGTACATATGGATGTTCTGACACCTCACATCCCACGTCTTCACTGAACATACCTACACAGTGAGTGCTTTCACTGGAGTGAATGAGTCACCAACATCTTTTGATGGTGTTAGCATTTTTCTCCACCTATGGAAACTGATGCAGCCAAGTGATTTTCTGAATTGCTTGACAGCATAAAGCATGAGCCACTGGTATTTCTGAGAGAGAACACATGGTTAATTAATATTAGCTGCTCCCCCAGGTCATGGTTAATTAGTATTAGCTTCTTCCCCAGGTTGCCTCCTTACCATCCAGCTTGGCCACTTTGACCACTTTCTGAGCTGATGATATTGTTAGTTGTAAAACTCTGCAGTAGGGACCTCTCTGAATCAGAAAAGGTTATTATGAAGAGGGAACCACTCCTGCTAAGGCTTCCTACTCACAGTAATATTTTCCAAATGCCAGACATAGACATGTATGCACTGCCATAGACCCCTGACTCCTAACTCCACAAAGAACTAACAACATATATACTTGAAACTCACCAAAATGTTTTTGTAAAGTGGTAAGCCTGTCTGCACCCCCATATCCCCTTATTTTAACCACTTACTTAATTTAATGTCTGCTTTTCACATTTGTTGCATGTAAATGGTTTGTATACTAAAGATTTTATTCTTTGAATTTAATATTATGTATAATGTCACCACAGAAAAAAATACCTGCTTTAGCTTTCTATAACATCATTACAGAACAATTACTTGTTTGCTTCAAGATGTCTTAAGAACTATCTCTGTAGTGCATGTTTGTAAATGATCTGTTCTGTCACAAGTAACTTAATTGTATCTGCTAGAGCTTTTCACTCTGGGTCTCTGTTGAAAACAGGCTTTCCAGAGAGACTTTTCTGATCAAGACAGATAATCAATCAGTCAATCAATCAATATTTCAGCACACAAACATAAAGAAAACTGTGACAACTAATAAGTAAGTGATCACTTATGGAATGAATGAAGGAACAGCAATTTTGCTTTCCCATTAAACCATTAAATAAATGGAAAAGGGAATGCGGTCATAACTTGATGGGTTAGTATTCAAACTACATTTTCTTGACATGTAAGGAATGTGGGGTTTAATTGGTTTGTTTCAAATTAATTGAATATAATTTAATGTGCTAATGGCATTGTATATAAAAGAATTGATGTGGTGCTGATATTTCATTCTGAAGAAGTCCCAGTTTTATTTTAGGGACGAAAGCGCTTAACCTGTAACCTGTTAAATAAATAGTTTGTTTTTTAATAAAATGCGTTACTTTGTCCGGTTCTTAGTGTGGAGTTTATAGTGCTCAAGACCCTCAGTAACTGGTTATTTTTATTTTCTTGGTCTTTTGTTTCGGCACCCGTCAAACGAATTGTGTTTCTTAGTTTTTGTTCATTTGGTCGGGTCCAGAACACGGTGGACACTAGAATGGGGATTTTTGATCACATCACTTTACAATAAGTGTATTGTTCACTTCTGAGTATGGAACAGAACAAAGACAAGCCCTCAGGCCAACAAAAGATTCTTTCAGGATCTGAGGACCAGTTTGTCAATGACAATCCAAAGACTGAAGGTGATTTAACTCAATTTATCGCTCTGCTTTCTCAGCAAGTAGCGAAGCTAGATAAAAAGATGGAACAACTACAAGTCCCACAATCTTCTGAGACAGAGCGGAGGAAAGATTACAGTTTCTCTAACACCAGATTGGTTAATCAAGGTGACTTCACACAGAAATTGTGATAGAGGAAGAGAGAACCATTCAACAGCCTTGTACAAACAACATGAACCAAAACCAAAGGAACTTAAGTCACTGGATTTGGAAGGAGGTTATACATCGGCCAGGCTCCTAAGACTTTTAATCACAAAACAATAGAGTTTGCATGTAATTTATTTAAGGTATGTAATCTACAGTGTGACAACTTGTATCTCAGTGAAAGCCTTAAGAACAAAAACGCACCTAAAGGTTTAAGACTGTTCAGGTTCCCAAATGGCATTCAGTTTGGTGACTGTGATATAGATGAATTATTCTTAAAATTTGACCATTTTGGGTTTGAACTCATGGACTTTATCATTAAAACTAATGTACATATTAACAAACTATTAGAGGAGCTGGACAAACTTAATCGTGAAATTTTGAATGATTTATTATTTGAAAGTAATGCTAGTAGGTATGATAATATTTTTGATAGGGTGGAGAAAAACGTTAAAATTAATTTAGAGGGAAAAAGGAATTGAACAGAGATGACACTGATTATTTGAAGAAAAATGTGTATCCAGTTTCTAAGTCTTATTTCTCTAAGACCTTGGATATTCCAGGGGATATTTCACGTAGTAGAAACCAAAGGGATGTGTATGAGGATGGTTTTGATTCTTATAGTGAAGTCCAACAGGGGTATGAAGTAGGTGATCAAGATTATGAAACCCATTACCTTCCACTTAGGAGATCTGAGCATATTGAGAATAGGAACAAACAGAAAGTTTTTTTTACCACAGGCCCAGTCCCCAAAAGGTATGGGGGGAGGGGCAGAGGGTGTTCATGGCAGAACTAATACAAGAAAACCAACTGGACAGTAATTTGAATGAGACAATAGTTTCTACCTATGAAGGTATATTAAATTCCTTCAATGTTTTAATATATATAATTATACCAGTTTGGACATTAATGAGACTTTATTTACCATTTTTAAAAAGGGATTTAAATTTGTACCCTTATTCAAGATTGGGATAGTGGATGTAATAACTGAATTAAAATTATTCACTCACAATGAACTTCCATATTATGTTCAAAGAGCAATCAGATTTTAAAATAGATAGTGGGAGCAACCTTGAGGTTAAGAAAAGTAGTTGTTTTATCCCCCCAATACACCCTTTAATACAAGCATTTGAAACAGCATCTGAGACTGAAATGTATTCATTTTTTGGTAATGGCATAAATAATAAAAGTAGACCATGCACTCTTACGATGGATGAACATAAATTAATGAGTGAACTGAGACAGAGTAAGTCCTTAAGAATTATGAAACCAGATAAGGTTGGGGGGATTGTTATTTTTGACAAAACAGACTATGTTAACCAGCTTTTTACTTTATTTTCTGACACTACTAAATACCAGGTTTCTTCCAGGAATGAAGTATTCCTGGCACACAAGAAATTTCAATTATTTTTGGATGATTTCTTATTTCAAGGCATTATTTCTGAAGAGTTGTTCAACTTTTTAAAAACAGACAACTTATTGATACCCATGGCTTTTGGAATTCCAAAACTCTACAAAGACATACAACATCCTCCTTTTAGAATTATTGTTTCAGCACAAAATAGTTTAACACATTCCTTAGGTGTTTTTATTGACAAGCTTCTTAAGGAATCTTTGAAACCAATTCACTATTTATTAAAGGATTCTTGAGATTTTTAACCAAAATCGATGGGAGTTGGTATAAGGAGAACTGCTGTTTTTCAACAGTAGATGTTGCAGATCTTTTTACATCAATTGCTCATCAAGTAGGGTTGTAACTGTTTTATGATGCCATTAGAGAGCTCATTTTGTTTAGTGAAACCATGGTTAACTTCATCATGGTTACTATGGAATATATTCTGTCAAATAACTGTTTTACTTTTGAGGGGGAATACTTTAAACAAATAAAAGAGGTGGCAATGGGTGCCACCTGTGCACCTATTTATGCCAACCTCATTTTATATGCTTGGGAATCTAAACATGTATTTGGAACTTCATATAGTCAATCTTGATTTTCCTATTTTCATTTTTTGGACGATATTTTTATTCTTTGGAAGGAAGTTTCATTAGTACCAACACAGTTTGTAGAATATTTGAACAAAATTTGTACATATTTTAAATTTACTTCTACAATTTCATACACTAACATTAATTACCTGGATGTGACCCTTTATAAAGGTAGAATTAAGGGGTCTTTTGTTTCAAAGGTCTTTAGAAAAGATACTTTTTTCCACTAGCGACTTGAACTTTCACAGCCGCCATCCTGGACATACAAAGAGAAATATTTTTAAAGGTCAGTTAGTACGGGCAGCCAGGATGTGTTCAGATTTAGATCATTTTAATTTGGAAATGGTAACTATTACAGAAATGTTTAAGGATAGAGGCTATCCTTTAAAATGATTAACGTCTATCAGTGAAGTTATAAGAAAATATAATGGGTTCTGTGGTGAACAAGCATGGTAAAGTGGTAGAAGATAAAGAGCACATTATGAAAGTTTCTGAAAAACATTATGAAGATGTAGAAAAGGGAATGAATAGATATACATGGAATATGGCCATTTAAGCGGTCACAATAAATACTTTCCGTAGAAGAATTTAATAAATTTGTAAAAATAGTGAATCTTAATTCTGCATTTAGTCAGGATGGGATAAGGTATAAATTGTATGTTGATATGATAGAAAAAAAAGAGGAAATGTGTAAAATTGTTACAAAACTTCTATGTAAAAAGGAGAGAAACAAAATATTAATAACTGGAGGTGAATAGCCTTGGGTGACGGATTAAAAATTGTTTATGAAAATTATTTTAAAAAGATTTAATAAAATAATGCAAGCTATGGTAAGTGATAGTGTTTATGGGAAAAAGGAAAATGAAGTCAATGTTGATTTTTAAAGAGATCATATATTAAAGAAGAAAATGAGTGGAATATTAATGCAACATCTCAAAAGGGTTTCACTATATTTGATCAAATTAACAGAATTTGAGTTACTTGTTGTTGCTGTTGTGTCTTTCGGCTTTTCCTGGTTAGGGGTCACCACAGCAGAACTCTGGTCTGCTAATGATTGGCAGTAGATTTTTTTACTTGTCGAGTTGCCAGCTCTGATGCACAACCTTCAATGAAGGTATGCCCATTTACGCATGTCTCCACACAGAAGACGCTTTAGCTGAGAATCGAACAGGACAATGTCTTACTGTGAGGTGACAAGGCTACCGCAGCACCACCACCGCAGTTACTCATCATCATCATCATCATCTTCTTTTGGCTGTTCTCGTTAGGGGTCGCCACAGCGGATCATCTGCTTCCATTTCTTCCTGTCCTCTGCATCATGCTCTTTCACACCAACCGCCTGCATGTCCTCTCTCACCACATCCATAAACCTTATCTTAGGCCATCCTCTTTTCCTCTTACCTGGCAGCTCCATCCTTAGCATCCTTTTTCCAATATACCCAACATCCCTCCTCGGCACATGTCCAAACCAACGCAATCTCGCCTCTCTTGCTTTGTCTCCAAACTGTCCAACCTGTGTTGACCCTCTAATGTACTGATTCCTAATCCTGTCCATCCTAGTCACACCCAGTGCAAATCTTAACATCTTTAACTCTTCCACATCCAGCTCTGACTCCTGCCTTTTCGTCAATGCCACCATCTCCAACCCATATAACATAGTTGGTCTCACTACCCTCTTGCAGACCTTCCCTTTCACTCTTACTGGTACGCGTCTGTCACAAATCACTCCTGACACTCTTCTCCACCGATTCCACCCTGCCTATACTCTGTTCTTTACCTCTCTTCCACTCTCACCATTACTCTGAACTGTTGATCCCAAGTACTTAAACTCATCCACCTTTACCAACTGTACTCCCTGCTTCCTCAGCATTCCTCTACCCTCCCTCACATTACACACATATATTCTGTTTTAGCTCTGCTGACCTTCATTCCTCTCCTCTCTAAAGCATATCTCCACCTCTCCAGGGTCTCCTCAACCTGGTCCCTACTCTCACTACATATCACAATGTCATCTGCAAACATCATAGTCCACGGGGCCTCCTGTCTGATCTCATCTGTCAACCTGTCCATCACTACTGCAAATAAGAAAGGGCTCAGAGCTGATCCTTGATGTAATCCCACCTCCACCATCTGTCACTCCCACCGCAGTCCTCACCAATGTCACACTACCCTCGTACATATCCTGTACCACTCTTACATACTTCTCTGCCACTCCCCACTTCCTCATACAATACCACAACTCCTCTCTAGGCACCCTGTCATATGCTTTCTCTAAGTCCACAAAGATGCAATGCAACTCCTTCTGACCTTCTCTGTATTACTCCAACACTCTCAGAGCAAATATTGCATCTGTAGTGCTCTTTCCTGGCATGAAACCATACTGATGATCAATAATCATCACCTCCCTTCTTAACCTAGCTTCCACTACTCTTTCCCATAACTTCAAGCTGTGACTGATCAATTTTATCCCTCTGTAGTTACCGCAGCTCTGCACATCACCCTTATTCTTAAAGATAGGTACCAAAACACTTTTTCTCCACTCCTCAGGCATCCTCTGACTTTCCAAAATGTCATTAAACAATCTAGTTAAAAATTCCACTGTCATTTCACCTAAGCACCTCCATGCTTCTACTGGTATGTCATCTGGGCCAACAGCCTTTACATTCTTCATCCTCTTCATAGCTGACCTTACCTCCTCCTTGCTAATCTGTTTCACTTCCTGATTCACTATCCCCACATCATCCAACCTTCTTTCTCTCTCATTCTCTTCATTCATCAGCCCTTCAAAGTACTCTTTCCATCTACTCAACACACTCTCCTCACTTGTGAGCATGTTTCCCTCACTATCCTTTATCACCCTTACCTGCTGCACATCTTTCCCAGCTCTGTCCCTCTGTCTAGCCAATCGGTACAGGTCCTTTTCTCCCTCTTTAGTGTCCAGTCTCTCATACAACTCTCCATATGCCTTATCCTTAGCCTTCACCACCTCTCTCTTTGCCATGCGTCTCATCTCCTTATACTCATGTCTACTTTCTTCATCTCTTTGGCAATCCCACTTCTTCGCCAGCCTCTTCCTCTGTATACTCTCCTGTACTTCCTCATTCCACCACCAGGTCTCCTTGTCCTCCTTCCTCTGTCCAGATGTCACACCAAGCACCTTTCTAGCAGTCTCCCTTACTAGCTCTGCTGTAGTTTCCCAGCTATTCGGTAACTCTTCACTGCCTCCCAGTGCCTGTCTTAACTCTTCCTTGAACCACCGCAGTTATTGTTTTCTGAAAATCCAGATCCAAAACATGTAACTAAAAAATGTTAAATAAATCAATAAAAACTCCCCCCCCTTCTCTCTCTCTCTCTCTCTATATATATATATATATATATATATAGTTACGTATTATATTCTCGAATGCCGACAATGTTGAATCCGACATTGTCGACACGAAAATAGTAAAAGTGCAGAACGTAGAACGGGTAAATGGAAATCTCCGTAAGGGGAGATTTCCGTTTACTTCAATGTAGTGCGGTCTCGGAGTTACACCCTTTAGATTTTCTTTTTTTTTTTTTTAATTTATTTTTTCTGAACATTCGAAATTTTAATGGTTCGATCATTAAAGGTCGACCTTTAGTAATTCGAACCATTAACCGGACACATGCTCGACTAGCATATGTCTGAATCACAAAACATCGAACACACATACACGAAAGCGCTTAACATCGACAACCGCTTCCGTGTATGTGTGCCTCTTTCGTAGAACGGACTACAGTGTGGGTAAGGGAAAATTCCCTTTTCCCCACTGTAGTGTGATCTTGGAGTGAGAATAATAAAGTGGGGGTGTGTGGGGGGTGCAGGGGGGCAAAGCCCCCCTGCTGAAACGTAGATTTTTTTTGAACTACACATACACAGAAGCGCTTTTCGATGTTGAGCGCTTTCGTGTATGTGTGTTCGATGTTTTGTGATTCGGACATATGCTAGTTGAGCATGTGTCCCAGACCCATATATATATATATATATATATATATATATATATATATATAGATACACACACACACACACACACACACACACACACACACACACACACACACACACACACACACACACACACACATACATATTATTTACAGGTGGTAATATCTCCTGCAAGCCCTGTGTGGGTAGTTAGTCCCCTTGTTCTCACATGAATTATGTATACCAATAATTATGTATACCAGTTCCACAGTCACACTATAGTGTAAAAAATGGAAAAATCCCTCAAAAGTGTACCACTGGCTCATGCAATATGACACATTGTTGTTAAGTATGCTGGGATAGTCAATGTTTGTTAATAGTTACCTGTGATTGTACATACTTCAGTGCCTTAGGTATTAATTTATGCATTCAAAAGCATATGATAATGTTATACACAAACAAGCTTGGGAAATTTCAGCTGTTATGAAATTACAAAGAAGATTATGATTGTTTTAAAAACTATTTATTTTTTTAATTTCAAATAATAATTATTTTTATGTATTTAAC
This sequence comes from Protopterus annectens, assembly GCF_019279795.1. NCBI lineage: Eukaryota > Metazoa > Chordata > Ceratodontiformes > Protopteridae > Protopterus > Protopterus annectens. The sequence continues at coordinate 9,015,779 of NC_056746.1, forward strand.
AGTTGTTGATTAGGAATGTCTGATTAGGACAGAGCCTATTTTCAGCAGAGGCCTGGCTAGAAATGCTCCAGATGCATGTCTTTAGAATATGGGAGGAAACCAGAGTACCCAGAGAAAACCGAGGCAAACATAGGGAGGACATGCTCACTCTACACAGAAAACACCCTGGTTGAGAATCAAACCAGAGAACCTCTTGCTGTGAGGAGGCAACATTAACCTCTGCACCACTTGGCTAGGGGACCAAGTTAAGGCAGAGGTGTCCCACCACCCACTGATTGTTTTTTATTAATGCAGTAGCTGAGAAAAGTAATGAAAGAGCTGAAGAAGAAGAATCAGAACTCAATCAGATTGTGACATTTCTAATGGTTATGCAGGTGGCATCATTTTAATAGGGAAAACTATGGGCTGACAGAGAAATTATAACAGATGTAGAATATAACATAAGATAATGGGATTAGAGTTAAAAATAAATGTAAAGGATCAAACAGGATAAAATTATAGGTATGAACATATAAAAATGTTTTTAAACACCTTTATTGAATTATCTCTTGTGAAATAGGCACAGTTGCATTTATATAAAAGTAATCAAATTGTTTTAACAAGTTAAAATTAACAAATAGGGTTGTTAATTAGGGTTGGGAGGGTGGCCAAATGGTTAAGGTGTTTGCCTAACAAACACAAGGTGCAGGGCCAAATGGTTAAGGTGTTTGCCTAACAAACACAAGGTGCAGGGTTTGAGTCTCAAAAGGGATAATTGGCTAGGCTTAAAATGGCTTGCAAATGCATTTAGCTTAGTACTAATCTATGAACCTATGAATAGTATGCTTCGCATATATTGCTGTATATCATCACACACATATTAGTTCAGCAATATCCTTATTTATGGGACCATGATAAAATGAAGTATTGAGGAGTATGGATTAAAAATGATTCTGATGTGGCAGCTAAGGATATGTGGGAAGAGACCAAACAAAAGATAATACGAAAACTGACAGAATGGAAATGTAAAAAACGTGGAAGAAATTCATAAAGTACTCTTGACTTCTTCTACTTTAATATAGATTGATAGAAGCAACAATGAATGAAACTACTGTATTATAAGCAATGGAATCTGAATGAAATGTTGAAGAAAATAAAGTACTAGATGAGACAGAAATAAAGTACTCCTATTCAGTTTGGTAAGTGCAATGAGATCTTCTACATCATTACGAGCTTGAATCAACTGAGGTAGATGGGATTTTGGTTTAAGATTTCATCCAAATGATGACACTCTCAGGAATGCAATGCCCTCCTGAACCTGCAGTGCAGTACTGATATTGGAAAATGAATCTAAGTTGTTGGTAGGGAATAGAATCCACACCCTTCTGATCCCCCAGCATCAAAGAAAAGTTTGCTATCTGTTGAGTCACTGGCATTTATAATTGGAATAAACTCACTGGCTTTAATGCAATCAAATAATGAATGATTCTAAAACCAGACAGATGTTTAGTAAAATACTGTCAGTTGTTAAGGATCTCAACATCCTCTTGAGTGCAAATATTCATATTTATATTCAATTATTAATCTTAAAAACACTTACTGACCATTTTCTAGAATAAATGATTTTCAAAATAAACCCTACCATGCAAAAACAACATTGTTTTATGTCAGAGGCATTCGCATGAAAAGAAAAAAATAATCATTTATTACACGTACTTAACAAGATTGTTACTATTTAATGTTGTACCATCAACAGCACGCAGACAGAGTTTACTGTTGGACGAAATGCTGCACTACCCAATGCCAGATGGGCTTAAGATATTGTTGCAATATGAAAGCTTCATTTGAATCTTGTACTGACCGACTAATGATGGAATCACCAGTGAGTCTTGATAGCCAGACTTCAGATGTTACTATAAGTGTTGAAGTAAAGCAGTTAAACTGTAATGATATAAAACTGTTAGACTGTAAATAGCTCAACATTGGACCTGGGCCACCACTTCTTAGAGATTCTGATTTTGAAGCAAAAGCCTTTACTCTTTTCTTACTATTTGACTTCTCTCATTTTCTCAGTGATGAAGTGATCTAGCAATAAAATAATGTCAGTATGAGGTATAAAGTTGAAAGATTTTGCAGGTATAGCACTATAACAAATGAATATGAAAAAAGGGGGTAGTATAGCTCATTTTGGAAACCAAAACCTTTTCACAAATCATATGAGCTGACAGAGCCCAGTACATTGACAGAGTTGTATGAGATCTGGGAACTCTTGTTGATAATTCTTTATCTTTTGACCACCATGTCTCCACAGCAGTACTGAAAGTCTTCTGTCTGGCTTATCTAATTTCCAGAAGTATCTCTTCTAGATCCCGTTACGTTTTATTTCCCCTTTACTTGTGTCTCATCAGATATATCATTGAATATAGTGCCCCCTTTGAAATGTGCTTGCCTAAACATATCTCAGAGTTTCAAAGACCGCAGAAATTCATAACTAAAAAGATCAGGGGCCTCATAAGTCTTAATTATCAGAACAGACTGATAGCTCTTTGTACTCAATCCCTTACACAGTGAAGAAGTTTTTTTTGTGCTGAAAGTGCTTGGTCTGAAGTGTGTAATCAACTGGCAAACTATTTCTGGCTCCTGTTTGCATGTGTTTGTCACTTTTTTGTGTTTTTTTTGGGGGGTTCTGAGTTTGTTACTCCGTCTCTTACAGATTCCTCCATAGGGATCTGTGTTGAGCCTTTCAAACCATGAAAGATCATAGCCCTCAACATCTTAGCACAAACTATCTGGACAAAGCCTGACAGAATGGAGGGACAAAGGCCCAAAAATAGGGACAAATTTTAAATATTGCTCTTATAAACTTAGAAAGTTGCTAGAATAACAGGATTTGTCTTAGCATGCATTTTTTGAAAGATATGAAGTCTGAAACACAAATGTGCATCATTATTTAGTGACTTCAATCCTCAGATCATCCCAGTGATTTACCAGAAAACCCCAAACTTTATGAGGAACAGACCAAAAATATTAGGCAAAAATCTGAGCATTCTGCAAAAATCTGGACATTTGAGAGGTATGTGAAAGATCTAACCCTCTTTTACTTTCTATTGCTTCACAGAACCAACGGTCCCCAAATACCCAGTTAAAGGAACTAAATCTTCATCAGCAGACAAATAGGACACATAATCATGCTAGATTATTATCCCAATGTATTCCCCCCCTCTGGAACAATCTTTCAGTAGACGTCAAGCAGAGCAGCACCATTGCCACCTTCGATTCGAAGTAGAGATAGATGATTGGTTGGGCATCCTCAAATTCTTCCTTGTGTATGTTATGTTGCCTTCCTTGAGGCTGGAGGAAATTTTAAATATGGGTTATTGCAATGGTCTGCAGACAGAATGCCTAGTACTTACCTATGAATCTATTCGCTGGTAGCCTTTGAACCACTGAGCTGGTGATGTTTTCATAAAAATGTACTGTAACAAGTGAAGGCTACTCGATGAAGATCTCAGAAGAGACATAACGTTCTTTCATAATATTTAATAAACATTGATATCAAACTCAGCTGTCATTAATCAGTTATAGCATTCTGATCTCCCTTGTGAACTGGTGTCACATTTGCAATCGTCCCAGTACTAGGAACATAAGTTTCTTTATGAATTTGCCAAAACAAATAGCTTCATCATGGAGTCAGTATATCAGATGCGTTAACAATAAATATTCCAAGAATGTTTTAACCTTCAATAAGGCAATAACAAACTGATTAGAATCAAAGCTAATCTACATTCATCACATAATAGTCTTTCATAGGCAGTTAAGTTTGTGGTCCAGAAGACCATTCAGAAGCCTAGCTCAATTCTTAATTGTCCCAGAATGCTTTCTGGATAATTGACTTTCTCAGGGCCACACACTAGGTGCTTTCTCAGGGCCACACACTAGGTGCTTTCTCAGGGCCACACACTAGGTGCTTTCTCAGGGCCACACACTAGATTTATGCAGGCTGAATGAAACCTTATAACCTGGACTACAGGAAGCAGTTTGCTAACAGCTCATTGCCTTAATCCTCTGCATTGTTTGGTTTAGCAAACTCATGAAAAATTGTTGTTGAATCATTCATAGTTACACAAAAAAAAAAAATAGCAAGAGGGATGTAAAGATGTTTACCTTTGGACCATTTTCAGTTATTTTATTATTAACATTTACGGAACTAACAGGGATATTAATGGTTGCTGCCTGTTGAGTAAGAATAAAAGACTTTGGGGTTAACTGTGATATTATGTATCAATGATGGCCGATTACTGATATTTTCATAGCAGAATTATTTTTGTGATCTATTTAGACATTTCTTGAATGTAGTAAAGATCCTCTCACTTTTCCTTCTGTTTCAATCAGCTAGTTTATCGTGCAGCTTTCTGTACAGCTGGATAGGACTTTTAGCACCTTTTATTATTAAGCATATTTTAGGCATATGTTGTTCAGTAATAGTAATACTTTTTATAAAACTGATCATGGTTAAGAATTTATGCTCTTATTTTCAAAATCTCCTTGCAATTCCTCATCTGACAACGGTTTCCTAGTAGTATCAGAATTTGCTGTATATTAATTAGTTCCACTTGACAGCAGTGGAACTTTCTGGAAATTAAAAAGGTGTCACTTCATGCAGATATGATCTGACCTGCCTAATGGATTCAAGCCCGTAAGAACAGAGCTCTGTATATCAGAAGGGACAAATATAATATCTTAAATCCTGTCCCTTTTGATAAGGCAAGTAATAACTTTGTGCTAGTTTTTCTGTACCGCAAAGACTAAAAATTCAGCCTCATAATTTTTAATGGCAAACAGTGCATTCCTTTTACATATCTCGAAAGTTAAGATCTCCTAGCATATTCATATCATGAGAAGTACAGATCTTTTTTTACTTCAGAATGTTTTTTTTCTTATATGTCAGTAGACCATTAACAAGCTAAAAATGAATCATTTGTTCTTTCTTGTTGAGGTCAGTATTAGTAAACGCAGTTTCTAAATAGTCAAAATTGTAAATTAGATGGGGAGCTTTAAAGCTTCACATATATAAATATGAATTGGTAGTGGGCATGGGCACCCGCAGACAGGTGCAAGGGGGTGCACTTGCACTGCCTGGATTTTGACTAAACTTGCTGAGGGACTGTCACATTTACTTTTTTATTTAAAACAAATACTGTTTTTGTTATTAAGGGTGTTCTTTAAGAATGGTTCAGTCACACACACCTGTCATGTTATGTGTGTGCGTGCACTGTCGCACAGATGTCCTGCTCTTCTTTTCCAATGTTCTAATGGGCGCGGAACTTTAAATACAAGAAGACAATCTGTTCTTGTGCTGCTGATTCCACATAATGCATGTAAACTGGATTCTTCAACAGCAACAAGTAAGGTTCCATTTATTTCATCCTAGACAGGATTCCTGCAAGTAAGGCAAAGAAGTGTGTGCTAATGCGCGTGCGCGCGCGCATGTGTGTGTGTGTGTGTGTGTGTGTGTGTGTGTGTGAGAGTATGTGTGTGTAGCAGTACAGTTGCAAGGAAGGTTCAATTTTGTTCATCGTGGACAGGATTCCTGCAAGTAACTGAAAGAGGTGTGTTTATGTGTGTACGCGTGTGTGTGTTTGTGTGTGCGCGCACGCATGCATGTGCGTGTGTGTGTGTCTGTGTGTGTGTGTTTGGATTTACCTCAATTCGTCAAAATCCCATATTATTGAATCTCACTTTGTTGACACTCAAAATATTGAACTCCAACTTCATTGAAGCAGTGGAACAATGAAGATCTTCCCACGGTAAATAACCACTTACCCAAAAAGAAACAAAACCCAAACTGCACCATCCCTAACCCACCCAGGTGGATGCTACGCCCCCCCCCCCCACACCCTCCCCAACTAAATATACCAACTCCAAGATTGCACTACAGTTGGGAAAAGAGCAAAGTTCACAGTTTCACACAACAGGTTACTTACCCGGGGAAGATCTTTGTTCCGTTGCTTCAATGAAGTGGGAGTTTGATGTGTTGAATGTCGACAAAGTGAGATTTGATAATATGGGATTTCAATGAACTGAGGTAGACCCATGTGTGCATGTGTATGTTAAATGCCCTGGTTAGGGATAGCAGGTGGTTAGATAATTTGGTGAGGCTCAAACCCTGTACCTTGGCTACAGGAAACAAAAGCCTGAATCCTCTACCCCAACCACCAAGCTGTTAAAAGAATGAGTTTCAAAGAGTTAAGTGTCGTGTTTTTTTCAAGGAGTTGAGTGTCAAGTACAATTTCAAGGAACTCTGAGCTTCAAGGGAAGCGAAGTTTACTGCTGATCATGCTACGTCTTTTTACAATGTGTAATTACTTTGTGTTAAAGAATTTAAAAATATTGTTAGTAGCACAACAGGTAGTATACTTGCTTTTGATGCAGGAGGCTGTTGGTTCTACTCTCTCAGCATGCAGATGGATTACTGATACTGTGTTGTACTTTAAGGGGGATGGGGTGCTGCAGTCATAAGTATGTCCTCCACTGGATAAGATACCTAGAAGCTATGAACCTGTTGTCAGTTTGTCATCCATTCCCTATTGCAATAGTACCAGTTTACCATTTTTTTAATGTAATATAGGCACTTTATTTGCATATGAAACACTGAAATATAAAGTTGTTTGCTAGCAGCAACTTATTCAGTAACTACAGATCTCTTTATTGGGGAATTATTTAGATGACTTTTACTTCTGCAGAGATTGTGCATATTTACTGATATTGGTGGACTGTAATGACAGAGGTTTGAGTAGACTTTTATGATGGAAATGTTCTGAATGGGAAGTTTTGTCATTATTGGTTCATACATTTTGTTTCATTCTTTACTGGAAAAATGTTCAAAACTACAAATTTAAAACATGCTCTAACAAGTGGTGCTGTATTATATAAGGAATATAATTTAATACAATCAGGAAGGTGAATCAAAGAAAACATGCATATATGCATGGTCCTAAACATATGTGCAAGGGGCTTATGATTTGAAAACAGCCCAAAGGTAAACTTTATCCACTACTGGCCAGATGCATTTTCTGTGAATGTGGGTTTCAATGCTGTTTCAATGAATATGAGTTTCAAGGGCAGAGAAGCTTTAATGCTAAGTCTGTTTTCATTGTGAGACTGTATTGCTTTGTTTAGCAAATATATATCAGTGTTTGTGCTATAAAATTTAAAATAAAAGTTTTAAATTACATCTAAATAATCATTGTAGAAGTAAAGCAGAAAACAGCATGCACATTACAGTGTTTATGGTAACCGAGGAGAAATAGCTAAGTAATGGGACATTGGAATGGCTGCAGGGGGAGTGGTCTGTGTATGGGGGAGCCCCAATCCATTACACTGCCAAGGGCCCCATTTGACCATGATCTGGCTCTGCTCCCCAACCACCGACACACAGGGCGCACTTCCACTGTACATACATCTAACATTTGCAGATGACAAGTAGTATGTTCAACCGTTTACACTTCATTCATGCCACCCTTGATGTTAGCTACATTTACAGACAGAATTTGCTTCAGGCAGGAACTCAGCCATGAAGTTACCCAGCTTACAACCTACCGTAACATTACAACGCTTTTTATTTCATTGCGGTCATGGCTTACACTGAGATGAAGGAATCAGTATGTGCACTAAGACATTCACAGCGCTTGCTGTACAATTTTAACTAATTTATTAAATATGTCTTTTTTTTAATTAATATTTCTTGTGTTACTTTGCAATGACTGGGGTCATGGCTTTGCTATCATTTACAACATCCCACCTGCTTACATAATTGCCTAGGCACCTTGCACTGTGTAGGAAAGCAGCACTTCACTCTGGCCAATGTGGACACTGCTACTTAAGGGTACAGGTGGCCAAAAATTAAGCAAGGACCTACAAGAGATGCCTTATGGAAGATTTTGATGTTGCTGGCAACCATATACTCGTTTAGCCAAGAAATGAACATTGCTATGTAAGGTTTGAGTACTTTACAGTTAACCATGGTATATAGTTTTGTGGTTATCCACAAGTAAACAGATATACCCTGGATCTCTGAACCCTGGGTTTGCACCCTCCCCTGCAAAAAAATCCTGCAGACGCCCATGGAGGTGGAATAGCTTAGCAGTAAGGTATTTGCCTTACTGTTCCACTCTTGAGATCTCAATCCAAAGATCTGGTCAGTGTGTGAAGTTTGCATGCTCTGTCTGTGTGGAATTTCTCTGCATACTTCATTTACTTACCCAGTTCCCCAAAACACAGTGGTTGATTGTCACACTAAAAGTATATATCCTAGATCTGAAGTAAATTTATGACGTTCTTGATATATTCTGATGGTTAATAAAATCTAATGTGGATTAAATCCTATTTCACAAATTGGTATAAATATATCTTCTAATATCAGCAAAACTACACTATTATAGTATACATTTCCATGATAATGTTTAAGTTAAACTTACCTTTCATGCATCTTTTTGAATTTAGTTTGTATTCCAATAGTACAACAGATGTATTCATGCATCACAATTTTGTCTGCAGTAGGTTTGAATTTTTGCGTCATCTATTTTCTTGTCTCTCTCTCTCTCTACCTTACTTCTGTCTGATATGCATTTAGCTTGCATATTTAACATGTTATTATCTTATATATATTTTGTATATATTTTATTACTGTTGTTTTCCTTATACCATAATGTGTATGATTCCTATCATGAATCACATCCAAAAAATTATGATTCATTGGTTATTTGCAAATGTAATGTTCACAACATACATCTGTGCTACACAATTACATATGTTATACATGGATGGCATTTTCATGATAACATGTAACCATTTATGAATTCTCTGACAGCTAGGACTTTACTGTACACACCTCATCTTGAATCCTATTGAGAGTGAACAATGGTAGTAGGATGAGAAGAATGAATAGTATTTTTAAATGAACCCAGATCTGCATTTAAGAAAAATTAGGAAATTGTGCGTGATACAGATGAATATGCTACATTACATATTTAATAGACTGGGATAAAAATACAAGGTGCAGTTAATATTAAACTTTTGTCTGAAGAACAGGTCAGCCCAGAAGCTTAACTCCCTCGTTATAACAGTTCAGGGTGTAGGTTTTTTGTTGTGCTGCTTGAAAAGTTGATCACAAAGAGTTAGTGGAACAAATGTTTTAGAACAATAATAAGAATGAAGTGTATGAGCCTTACCTGCAGGTCAGGTAACCCGTGTTCAGTTAATGGTGCAAATGACACAGGATTCACCAAGACAAACCATAATGCCAAACATACTTGTTCACCTCTGTTAGGCATGGGGATGGTTGGATGAGGAATGTGTTCTAGGGTGTGTGGTGTTAAGCCTAGATGGGGACAAGAAATAAGATGAACATCTCTGCCTCTAGGGTGGGGGAAGCATGACGTTTGGGTAAAGCAATGTCATTCTCAGATATCAGTGCCAAAGTCCTTGCACCACAGTAATGCACACCCTCTCACCCCATGGGCTGTTTTTGGCATGTGTACAGATATGAGTGCCAAAGTCCTTGCACCACAGTAATGCACACCCTCTCACCCAGTGGGCTGTTTTGGGCATGTGTACAGATATGAGTGCCAAAGTTCTTGCACCACAGTAATGCACACCCTCTCACCCCGTGGGCTGTTTTGGGCATGTGTACAGATATGAGTGCCAAAGTCCTTGCACCACAGTAATGTACACCCTCTCACCCAGTGGGCTGTTTTGGGCATGTGTACAGATATGAGTGCCAAAGTTCTTGCACCACAGTAATGCACACCCTCTCACCCCGTGGGCTGTTTTGGGCATGTGTACAGATATGAGTGCCAAAGTCCTTGCACCACAGTAATGCACACCCTCTCACCCCGTGGGCTGTTTTGGGCATGTGTACAGATATGAGTGCCAAAGTCCTTGCACCACAGTAATGCACACCCTCTCACCCTGTGGGCTGTTTTGGGTATGTGTACAGATATGAATGCCAAAGTCCTTGCACCACAGTAATGCACACCCTCTCACCCCGTGGGCTGTTTTGGGCATGTGTAAAGATATGAGTGCCAAAGTCCTTGCACCACAGTAATGCACACCTTCTCACCCCATGGGCTGTTTTGGGCATGTGTACAGATATGAGTGCCAAAGTCCTTGCACCACAGTAATGCACACCCTCTCACCCCGTGGGCTGTTTTGGGCATGTGTACAGATATGAGTGCCAAAGTCCTTGCACCACAGTAATGCACACCCTCTCACCCCGTGGGCTGTTTTGGGCATGTGTACAGATATGAGTGCCAAAGTCCTTGCACCACAGTAATGCACACCCTCTCACCCCGTGGGCTGTTTTGGTCATGTGTACAGATATGAGTGCCAAAGTCCTTGCACCACAGTAATGCACACCCTCTCACCCCGTGGGCTGTTTTGGGCATGTGTACAGATATGAGTGCCAAAGTCCTTGCACCACAGTAATGCTCACCCTCTCACCCCATGGGCTGTTTTGGGCATGTGTACAGATATGAGTGCCAAAGTCCTTGTACCACAGTAATGCACACCCTCTCACCCCGTGGCCTGTTTTGGGCATGTGTACAGATATGAGTGCCAAAGTCCTTGCATCACCGTAATGCACACCCTCTCACCCCATGGGCTGTTTTGGGCATGTGTACAGATATGAGTGCCAAAGTCCTTGCACCACCGTAATGCACACCCTCTCACCCTGTGGGCTGTTTTGGGCATGTGTGCAGGAGTGGTAGGACTTATGAAATACATTCTCACCGCTTGCTAGTTGATGGGCACAGCAGAAAAATTGTAAGCAAAGATATAAAGAAAATTAAGAACTTAAGTTTTGTATTAGAAATAGAGTAGGCACATTCAGAAAAAAAAAGACCGAAGAATAAATATGAAATTAAAAAGAATGTGTGAGTGGCAGGGCTTTTCTGTGTGAACAATGCTGATAAATGTGAAGGATAAAGCAATAGGTTTAGAAAATATGGACCATATTTAATGTTATTCAACCATTCACATTTGCCAGAAAAAGAATATTTTAATGGAATACTTAAAACACTTTCATAAATTCATGACCTAGATGTGTTAAGCAGCTTGCTTGTATAATAAAGCCACAGCCCATCAACTAGTAAACTAAATATAAAGGTTATACACAGAACAAGGCACATATAGTAGCACATGCCACACAAACTGCTTTATTAGCGTTTGCTCAGCATGTAGTAATAGCAGCTAGTGAAGCAGTTATTTGAAACTGTATCAGGGGCATCAAGGTAAATTTATATCAGTGCTAGAAACTAAATGTATGTCCTTGCTAGAAACTAAAGCAAAGTGATATGAAACAAAAGCAATGAAGTGTGTGTTGAAAAACAACCAAGCTATTGCTTCTAATATTGAAACCAGTACCTTAGCCTTGCAAGCCTCCTATGATTGAAGCAGATAACAATAGTAGGTGCATTATATAGCACCTGTGTATGAATAAATTCCTCAATGGATATAAAACAAAATAACCACACAAGAACATTTCCAACTTAGCCCTGCAATGATTGCAAGACCTGAATTCACATGACCGTGTGATAATTATCAGTAGTGTGCCGAATGGGTGATAGTTCAATGCTACTATTCATCTTTGTACTGGCAGTTCTGCCTGCCGGTACAGAAATGAATGTTGATACTGCTTTTCTGCAGTACTGAAGTGCTTCAGCACCTCCTGTTTGGTATAAGTTGTAGCAAGCCGCTTGATACAGTTTTAAAAGCAGTAGAAGTCCTTTTTTTAATTGTAGAGCAAAAGCCACCGCTGGCAGAACCAGAACACTAAAGATGTAAAAAACCACCAGATATATTACCACCATCAAATTTATTAATATATCGATTAAGAGCTTTCATCTCCATACACTGGAGACTTCATCAGAATAAAATAACTGCCACAACTCTTCACATTAAATGCCATGAAAATCCTTCCTGTTGGATAATTATATCAAATTAAAATAAAAAAAAATCAATTTAAAACATCAATTAAAGAAATAATGCTAATTAAATATTTAAAGAAAAAATACAATAACACAATAATTGCGATAGATGCTGTGAGCACAAAATCTTTGTAATACCATGGGTGACTTTAATTAATGCACTATTAACTAGGAATCCTATACAACACCAAACATACATGCACAGAGATTCCTGGATTTTGTAAACACAAACTCCTTGGACTGGATAGTCAATACACCAACCAGGGGTGCAACCATACTGGATCTGATTCTCACTAATAGTGGAAAGTCCTGCACACACTCTACTGTAATGCCTTCCCTGGTAAGGGCAGACCACAAAATGGTCTCCTTTGAAGTAAAAATAAAACCTGGATCCCCAACTAAACCTGAAATATTCAGGAACTTCTCTAATGCTAACTTCCTGCTATTAAGTGATAACCTGGCAAAATTTCAAGCGCCCATAAACCCTAAGAACACTGCTGGCTATGCAGAGCTGTTCACAGAAATTCTGTAGAAGCCAGTTAATAGCTGCATAGAGACAGCTGTAACCACCAGGAAGAAGTACAGAACTAACTCAAAAAACAAGCCACTCCGTTGGAATCATAAAAACAATAGGCTGTATAACAGAAGGAAGAAAATCATGGCAAAGATTAGGAGACGCAGCACCTAGCAGAATAAAAACACTCTCATCAAACTAAACAAATAACTCAGAGGACAAATAAAATTTACCATAGCCAAATTTGAGGTAAATTTGACCTCCCAGGCCAAGGACAACCACAAAGCATTCTTTAGCTGTGTTCACAACCTCAAAGGCAATAAACAATTGTGTGCAGAGCTCATTGTAAATGGAGCCACCTATACTGAGCCAGAAGATATAGCAAACTTCCTGGTTGATAAATTCAGTTCCAACTTTACCCCTCTCTCTCTCTCAACCTTCCCTCAGAAAATACCATCAAATATAACTCCCCCTACTATCATTAGGGAACAGGTCCTTAATGCTCTCTGAGACCAAGAACACTGCATCAATGGGTCCAGACAATATCCCAGAATGCCTTCTAAATAGCATGAAACATGACCTATCAGGGCCTCTGTAAATACTATTTAACTGTAGCCTCCAAACAGGCTTCATGCCTCATGAGTGGAGAAAGGCAGCAATCATCCCTCTGCACAAAGGCGGGCCATCTACAGACCCTGGAAACTGCAGATCCATAAGTCTCGCTAGTCTTATATGTAAAGCCATAGAAAGAATTATCATGGAGATGATCAACAGAGATACAGTACACCTCCAGACACTGGACACAACCCAGTTTGGTTTCGTCAAGGGTAGATCATGACTACTCAACCTGGTGGACCTCTCTGAGATGGTCACCAAAGCAATGGATGAGGGCAAAATCGTTCGCACTGCTTACCTTGACCTGGCCACTCGGTCATTGTTGACAAACTCAAGAGGTACAAACCCGTATGCCACCTGGTAGATAGTCAACTGGCTCACAGACAGGACCCAGGAAGTTAGAAATGGGAGTCCACCTTTACAAAGTGGCCACTCACAAGTGAAGTTTCTCAGGGATTGGTCCTTGGACCGCTCCTGTTTGGCATTTACTTCTTAGAAGTCAAGGCCAATGCCAGTGGTCTCTGACTGACTACATTTGCAGATGATTGCAAATTAGGAGCTGTCATTGAATCTCACACTGACACAAATGTTCTCTAGGAGGGGCTGACACAAACAACTGGTGTCAGAGCTATGGACTATAACTAAATGCCAACAAATGTATAACAGTATCCTTTGGGAAGTCATCCACCCTGGTAACTATCATATTCACAACACACCCATTAGAGTTGACCCAGTAGCCAGGGACTTAGGGACACACATAGATAGTAATCTAGCCTTTGACCATCATGTATGGACAGTTGTAGGGAAATCATTCTATGTTGCACAACTTATAAACAAAGGTATGGCATTTAAATCCAAGGAAGTCATTGTTCCACTGTATTCGTCATTCGTCAGAACTATCATTGAGTACAATTCCCCCTTTGGTATGCACCTAAACAGGCATATCCAACATTGGAACGTGTACAGAGGTTCCTTACTAAAAGAATACAGAGCATAGGTAAAATGTCCTATGAAGACTGCCTCAAGGCCCTATCCCTGTATTCTGTCTCCTACAGGCTTTTGAGGGGAGATCTATGCCTGGCATACAGGGCATTGTCAAACCCTACTCTGATGGACCTCCTGCATACCCACAAAACAAACAGCACCAGAATTACCCATTTTAAAGACTTAAACCTCACCTGTGATATAAATAGGACCTGCTGAAGAGATGGGTATGTATCCCAGACACTACCCCATCTATTGAGTGAGCTCCCCATCCATGTGAAGCAGCGTTCCTCCCTAACCCAATTCAAGTGCAACTTAGACAATTGGATGGGGATCCGGATATTCATCCCTGGTTTGGCACCTATGTCTCTAATGGACACAGGCAACCTGTAAATGGTTCATTTCCCAGGCCTATGCTTACACTTATCAAGGGTATCAGAACTTGTCAGAGATTTGGGATGCATGGCTAGGCTTAAAAGGCCATTGTGGTCATTAGCCTAGTAAATGCTTATGAACCTATGGACCTATGTTTTAGCTTATTCAATGATACTTCAGGGCTCTCAATTTTAATTCAACAATGAGGGAAAGAGCTTCATTCAACCTCACGTTTGCACACGCATTCGATCTTAACTGCCAAATAAGCTCACAAATTCTGATCTTGTCTCGCAGTCACCACCTCTTTCATGAGGAATGGCTTGTTCCAATACCCAGAATTTAAAACTAGCATGTGCACAAGTAAGGGTATGTCTGTACAGAGCATTGGAATCTCTCTTTCTATTAATCTCATACATATGTCCGTATATTCTTTGTCGTAAACTTTGATCTGTCTCCCCTACATAAAAAGAAAAAACAATATACAGAATAAGCCAAATATACCACCCCCTTTGTATAACAATTGTAATAACTGGTCACTGTTGATTTCCATATTAATACAGGAATATATAATTCTGTTGCATTCTCGTTTAGCGGGCATTGTGGACACATGCCACATTTATTCTGTTGCATTCTCATTTAGAGGGCATTGTGGACACATGCCACATTTATTCTGTTGCATTCTCAATTAGAGGGCATTGTGGACACATGCCACATTTATTTTGTTGCATTCTCATTTAGAGGGCATTGTGGACACATGCCACATTTATTCTGTTGCATTCTCATTTAGAGAGCATTGTGGACACATGCCACATTTATTCTGTTGCATTCTCATTTAGAGGGCATTGTGGACACATGCCACATTTATTCTGTTGCATTCTCATTTAGAGAGCATTGTGGACACATGCCACATTTATTCTGTTGCATTCTCGTTTAGAGGGCATTGTGGACACATGCCACATTTATTCTGTTGCATTCTCGTTTAGAGGGCATTGTGGACACATGCCACATTTATTCTGTTGCATTCTCATTTAGAGGGCATTGTGGACACATGCCACATTTATTTTGTTGCATTCTCATTTAGAGGGCATTGTGGACACATGCCACATTTATTCTGTTGCATTCATTTAGAGAGCATTGTGGACACATGCCACATTTATTCTGTTGCATTCTCATTTAGAGGGCATTGTGGACTTTTTTTTGGGGGGGGTGGGATAGGGTGGTCAGGATATTCAGGGATGGTGCCAGGCACAAGAATAGCTAGTTCTGGTCATAGCCTTTTCCAGCCATATTATGCACCCTTTGGGTGGCTTTTGATGTACTCAATTTACCAACATAGCACTGCTATCCTGTAGTTTTCAGAACTAAACGGAGCACTTCATACATGGTCTGACCAGGGCTTAGCAGAGCAGGATTGTCACTACATTTCTTCTGAATTATATTTTTATGATGTCAGACCCCAGTATTGTAACTGTCACTAGCTTTTAAAGTCAGCTGCTGATGGTTCAGTACACGTGTGATACAGCCACACATCTTTTTCTACTCCCTTGCTGTCATTGTCATTCTTCCAACTGACACTTCATGCCATGTTTACTTTGAGTTTGCCTGCAGTGAACCTAGAATGCTGTATTTATATCCACTTGGCAAGCCTTTCCAAATTCTTTCTTTGCCTTTCACATATAACTCATGACAGCACTTTTGTATTACTTTCGTTATTCCTGACATGGTTACATTGGTCCTGTCACTGTGATACTTTGTGCCCTTCCTTTCAGCCATACATTAATCCAGGTCTTTAGTCTTGTTTCTACCTCTGGTTTACCATTTTTTTCTTTTTCAGCCACATCTGATAGATCAAGTGAGAGGCTCTGCTGAAGTCCAGTTAGGCTGTGGCCAGTCACGCTCTTTCCAGTTCTTATTTAATCTGGTGAGGAGTATTGTCAGGAATATGGCTTTGCCTGCTCCTGCTGTTAGATTACTAGGCCCATAGTTTCACAGATTTTTCCACTCCTGTATAAGATACTACATTTGCTGCCTTGCACTGCTCAAGAAGTTATACACTTGCCACTGCTCCACTGGAGATCTGTCTCAGGGGCAATCTTCAGCACAGTGGCCACATTCTTGAGAATCAGTATTGACAGTCCATATGGTCATTGTTCTGCAATTTCCCTAAAAGAAGCCAGTTTCCTCTCAACTTCTTAAATCTCTGAGTTAGTATACAGTATCTGCTCTCCCCAACTGGCCCTGTCTTGAATCTGACATGGCATTCTCTCCTTGTTTTTTTTTTCAAAAACTGGAGTAAATATTCATTCATTGCATTCAGTTTTTCCTAGTATTCCCATGATCTCACTTCCATTTTTCTTGACCTCGCCAGGTCTGTCTCTTCTTTCTAAAGTGTTGCTAAAAGAACAGACTTATCCCTCCTTTTTGAACCACTCAAACAATGCCCTTTCAATGATTACCTTTGCTGGTTTCACAACCTAGTAATTGACTTCTCTTTTTGCACTTTGTCCTCCACACCTTTGCACCCCTTACTTCTATCTTTTATTTTAATTACTAGCCTCAACATTCCTATGTAGCCACACCGGCCTTCTTTTTTTGCCTTTTACCTCTTTTCTAATCCATGTCCTTAGCCCTGAATACTCCATCTCTTACCCATTCCTGCGCCATATTACTTTATCAAAACATAAGTGGTTTAAAAAAGTGACCTAATAGTTTATCAAATAATAGACTCCACTACCATATTGAAATGTTGGCACTCAAAACGCCAGTTGTCGACATGGCAAAAAAAAAAAAAAGAGACTGAAAACACAGGAGAAGAGAGAATCTTGAAGATCGGTCTTCTTCTTAAAGCTTCTTTTTACAGGGGGGGTTGCAAGCATGACCTCCACACCTGCAAAGTTATATACACCAACTCCAGATCACCATATCTTGGAGAAAAGGGAATATTCTGAGAAATTACATCTCGGACTTATTATATGTAAGTCTCTCCTTTCGGCCATTCAGTCTCTGTATTTTTAATCTAGCAGGTCCTGAAGATTCAAACAGTTACCCCACTACATACTACCAGTTGAGTTTCTGATAATAAGGAAAGCTTATGATTTTGTGGTTACTGGTATTATATTTCTTATAGATTAATAAGTAATGTAACAGTTTGCTTTGCTGCAGTATGTTGGACTATGCTAGCTGATGGTGCATACCCATTGTTTTCCTTTCTTCCACTGTGTGTGACTGTGGAATTGTTATATATAACTTAGTGTGGTAGGGTGCAGGAGTGAATTTTTATGTTTTTTAATATTTTTTGATTATGATGGGTTTAGATGAAGTGTTTGTTAAATAATTTTTGTTTCAATCAATTATGTTTAGATGTTCAGTATTTAGATTAAATCACATAAAAACACTTTCTTTCAACTATTCCCCAACACCCCTATCTCATCTTTGACCTTCTCTCCTCACAGCGTAATCTCCTGCTTTAATATTATACAACATTATCTTTGTCCTTGAGTTTGCACCGTCCACTCACTCTAACCACGTAGTAGTGTAATAACTGCTGGTTAATGGCCACTTCTCTGTGACATCCATCACTCAGTTCACACAGGTTAGATGCACATCCAGATTTCTCTCCTGCTTGGAATAGGCCTGTACTTGTTGACTAAATCCCTAATGGCCCAACATCACATGCCAGGTATATTCACTTTCTATTCTACAGTCTGAAAATTTGCCTTTTTCTGGAAGATTAAGATCCTCCATGATAATTTACCTTCCCCCCTACTCCTCTCCTTTATTGTCTCTGTAAACTGTCATCTTCCTCCGTTCATGTGTTTGGAGATAATATGCAGTACCAGTCCACTAGCTTCCTCTTTCCTCCACCTTAAAATTCAGGGCACTTAACCTAAGTTCTGACCCTGCCAGCTCCCTTGCCTCTTCCTGGGGTGATGTTCCTCCTCCTCTCTGACTTTACAGTAAATACTCTATGTGCAACAGTCCATACAAAATTCCTTTTTATCCCACCTTCCTTGTGACTACCCTGTATGTCTTTGATTCCCTTCCTTCCTGCATCACTGCTTACAGCACTGATATCTTTCTTCCCAGACTCCTTGCAGTGTATAGTAAAACGACTCCTCTGGTGATGGGTGTTAAGTATTGGACTAGATTGTAGATGGTCCTAGGTTCTAATACAGGGTTTGCAAGCTTTGTGTGGGAGATTGGCATAATGGTTAAGGTGCTTATCTTCCAGGCACAAGGTACAAGGTTTGATTCTCATGTAGGGTAATTAGTTAAGCTTAAGAAGGCCCACAAGGACAGTTAGCCTACTAAGAACCTATAATCATGTTGTGATCTGATCCATACTTATTTTTGTTCCTCTGCTATGGTTAGTGCCTGTTTCTTTTTCCTTTGACTGTCTCCTGAGTACTAAACACCCTCTTCTGCTTCTAGGTTAAATATACCATAGTTGAGAATCCAATCCAGCTATGACTACTGCTGCTGCTGTCACTTGTCAACCATAATGGAGCCTGTCCCTAGTATGGAGTTCTCTCTGCCAGTCTCTACCATCCTCTTACCAGCTCTAAAGCAAGGTCTGCTCCCTTGTCCACAGCTACAGCCATTGATTATACAATTAATTCTGTCTTACCTTATCATGTCAGCTACTGACATGAGTAACATTTGTAAGAAAGCTGCCTCTGGCCTGAGTGCGACAAATACCTCTCAACCTCTTAGTGCAAGAAATCTGAACAAAGCCTGACAAAATGGGGGACAAAGGCCCAAATATAGGGACTGATTTTAAATATTGCTCTTATAAACTTAGGAAGTTTCCAAAGTAACACGGTTTGTGTTAACATACATTTTCTGAAGGATTTGGAGTCTGAAACTCAAATGTGTGTCATTATTTAGTGACTTCAATCCTCAGATCATCTCAGTGATTTGCCAGAAAAAACACAAATTATAGGAGGAATAGACCAAAAATATAAGGCAGAGGTCTGGACATTCTGCAAAAATCTGGAGAGTTGAGAGATATGGTCTGACACCTCTCTAACATCTCCCCGGCCCTTTTTTATGTCCAGCCCAGTGCAGTCTTTATTACATTGCCTAAAACTTAAAACACTTTACAGAAGTGATAATGCTGTGCTCAAGTATAATATATAATATTGTATTACTCTGGAAAGAAGGTACACAAAACTTTAAGTATAAGGCAGTTATAATTCAGGATTAACTGTTGTATGTGAGCATAAAACATTTAAAATATATAACTTCAATGGTTAAAAGTGAAGCATTTGGATGATACTAAACGGTTAAGATGATATAACACATTTCATGGTTTAATTCAGATAAAAGACTAATTAAAACCATGAGCACAGATTCTAAAGCTTGCATCATATTTAATATAAAAAGTACTGAAACCTACTTATTAAGACACTTGCAGTTGCCATTCCAAATAATATAGCTTAGTTATTTGCTACAATTTCATCTGTCTCCTTTGACCAATCTAATGATGCCTATTTTAACCACAATATGTATCAAAACATTCCCCTTGATCATCTCAGTCACCTCAAATTATAATTTTAAGTGTAAGTCCAGAGGCTGACTTTACTGTAATCAGGTATTTCCTGTCAAATTGTCAGAACTTGGAATTCCTTTGTTAATTTGATTTATTTACACAAATCCTCTTCTCTATCTCCACACTGTTTCTTGTATCTTTCCCTTCCTGTTTCTGGTCCACAGTGGTTCTTGTCTCTTTCTTTCCTGTCACATGACACTACTCTTCCTGTCTGTGGGCTTTTCCTGTTCTTTTCCAACATCCCTTATCCTATCTCACTGTCTGTACTGCTTACCTGTCTTCTTGGATGCACCTAATCCCTTTTCCTTTCCTACTGTATTTTTCCTACAATTTTTCTTCAGTCTTCTATTTGCCATCTGTCCATCTCATTTGACTGAGTGTCCCTCCCTGCCTAGTTACTTCCCACTCACATTGTGGGTTTAGCTCCTACACATTCATAGACAGATAGAAATAGATATTGTGACTTCATTGTTTCAGTCTTAGGTTAGTTTATATGCAGCAGTTTTACAAGTAATGGAATTATAAAGGATTATTATATCAGTTCTCTCATGTTTCTCTACTTTGGATTTGTGTACCTAATGCAGCAGATTGACTCCTTATCTTTTTGCAGGAATGATGTTGCTATTTTTCATGATATGGTTTGCAGGCCTTTTCTTAAAGTGTATTGTCACACTTCGTATGTCATGGCAGATGATAAATTAGCCGCCACAGTGCATGCTGCCCTAATAATTTCATATTTATTTGGGTTGCATTTTGAAGCTATGTAAAATTTTTTATTCAAACCATGTTTCAAATAATTTCAGAATTTCCCTCGACATCAACTAAGGGATCATCCACAGAATTAAATTGACATGTTTCTGTGCCTGTGCAGAATGCATCCATTAAAGCCTTAGGATACATTTCACTCACATTTTCACCGAGTTGATGTCACTGAGGTTAAAGATCATCTTTAACCTTCAGTGGCATCTGCTCACTGATAAATTTAATGATTGCTGGTTAAAATTAATGCTGGAAGAAAAATCTTTACCAACTGGATAAAACTGCTAATTGTTGCTTTATGTGCCACATAGGATGGTGTTAAAAGGCAAGTTGCTGAGTGTAACAATACATTTTATGTGTAAGATTTAGGTTTGCAGACTGTGACCAAATTTCTGAAGAAACAAATTCATGATTTTCTGTATGCTTAAAGCTAAAGAGATGTAAAAACATTTTACAGTGAGAATATACAAGCATTTTTTTTTTTGTTTTCTAAGCATGACTGAAGATGTGTAAAGACAGCATTGCTTGTGAAATGTGGTCTTCAAAAGATAGATTTTTAATAGTTCTACAAAATGCTGTTTGCTTTTATGTGTGTCAAATCTGTGCTACGTGAAAGAGAAAATATATTTTGTGCATATATTAAGCTGTTAATTTGTTCAGATCAAGACATCATTCCGCACCATTTTAAGCACAATTGGATTTTAACAACTCATCTACACATCACTCTCTGCACCTTTTTACGTCACTATGTCTTGATTTTTTTTTATCTGTACCCCTGTGATGTGCATCCTTCTTTTCTATCTTGCTGTTTTCCTTAACTGTACATCTGTGATATACATTGTTCTCTTCTTTTCTGTAGATTTCTGCAGCTCAATTCGTGTATGTAAGAACATGTTATATTATTTTGTCTTCCTCCACTAACATGTTATATTATTTTGTCTTCCTCCACTAAACTCAGGCATTTGCTGGCTGTAGAAATACTGAAGGTAATGAAAAGCTGTTTTGAACTGACCTACTTACAGACGTCTTAAGGTTGGATGGTAATGGTTTCCACTCAGCAGGAGAAGTTTAAGAGAAGGCCCTTTCAGTACTTGAAAGAATAACTGAGGGTCTTTTTAAGGACATGGCTCTGTGGCTGGCACATCTAAGAGATCTGTGATGCTTGTTAATTCTTAGGCTGACTGTTGCAGGATGTCAATAGGAACAATTCACTCGTTTAAAATATAGTGGATAAAAGAAAAATAGCTGCCCTTTCAGTTATAGAGAGTCAGTTAGCTATTCTTCAGTGAGAGACAGAGATGTCCCCAGGAACCTGAATGGGAAATAAAGAGACATACATACTTCAAGGTAGTTTAACTTGCAGTATCCAAGTAATATAAAGTTTCCTTTATCAGTGATGAAACTAAGGGAGTTGGGAAATGTTTCAAACAGAGCAGAGATACAATGGATTGGGGAGGGCTACATGTGACAGTGCTGTACAGCTTAATGTTGTCTCCAGAAAGGACTGGTACAGCCAGTTAGGCATACAAATGTATTTTTCAGAGGTGCTTTTAGCTCTTATCAGCTATAGCTCATTTGAATGCTGAATGAAAATGAGAAAAAATAATATCCACGTTACTGAACTATCATGCTATATGAGGATGTTGGATTTGTTTGACAGAAAAGCTAATCGACTTTTTGTGAGATCGACATAATACCAGGGTTGAGGGATATGCCTTTTGTTGTCTTCAAAGTTCTGGGGTTTTGATGTTTCTGGCTTGATATTCTGTTATTCACTAGTCTGAGCATTTGATCATTAAATGTATGTATGTATATATATATATATATATATATATATATATATATATATATATATATATATATATATATATATACAGTGTGTGTGTGTGTGTACATGTATGTAAAATATGTATAATTTATTGCCAAAAAAATCAAAATATCTGGCAATAGTGTATACATATTTTACATATATATATATATATGTGTAAAATATGTATACACTATTGCCAGATATGCATATAGATATATATATATATATATATGCACACACACACACACACACACACACACACACATATATATATATATACATATATATATATATATATATATATATATATATATATATATATATATATATATATATAGATATAGATATATATATATACACACACATACACACACACACACACACACACACACACACACACACACACACACACACACACACACACACACACACAGATATATATGTATGTAAAATATGTATGAATTATTGTCAAAAAATCAAAACATCTGTCCCCCCCCCACAGAGTGTTATTTGGTTTGTGCTCTGTGGGGTGATCTGCTGCAGAATAGTTTCCCCTGAGTCCTTACTCCCCTGATCCATGAGCACAATCTTTGGAGTTGTGTCTGGAGACAATGCCAGCAATGATGGGTCTTCCACTGGATGTGAGTATGTCTGGGAAGCAACCACTGCTTCTAACAGAGTCTGATTTATACAGGTATGCCCCTATACTCTTGTACATGCTGGGATCACCTTAGGAAGGTTAGAATGGTAAAGAGGATGGCCTTGGAAACATCTCTGCTCCAGGCCCTAGGTTGTTGATGCTTTGGTGACCTATTTACTTGCCCAGCTCAGCAGCTCTTTTGAGCTTTAACTTCCGCTAGAGTTATGATGAAGAGGCCTGCGTCTTCCAGCATATCACCCCCATCTCCTTCCTCCACATAAAAGGCTTTAGCAGGTTTAGCTTCATCATTCCTTTCTCTCCACTATGAGTTCAAACATGTGCTGTGGCTACTAGCTGAACTTATATTAACCGATACATCGTCAGGGCTTCATTACTCTATACTAGGGGAGTTGGCTACATCTATGTTATTAAAGAAATAAACTTTCAAGACCGGAAAAACAAACTAGCAAAAACCATCGCTAATTCAAAAGCCAAGAACTCGACTCAGGCCAGTCCAAAATGTAAAAAACATAAAAAACAACAAATTTTATTAAGCCACTGTAAAAGCTTTTCGTTAGTACCTTGCACTAACTTCTTCAGACAAGCAAAACATTCCCACCATTACAAGTGAGTTTAAATACCAGCATTGAAACACTTAACCACGCCCCTTGCTCTCCCTTTAGCTCCTTAAAGGTACAGATCACAGCTAACTAAGGTGCATTTGCAATTCTCTATTAACATAATAAAAAATAAAAAATTCATACACCGAGACTGTAATAATAGCAGGCTTTGAAACTGAAAGAAAAAAGCACAATATTTTGATTATTAAACTGTATAAAGTAGATAAATATGTAAAATATATAATAACATAAAAATAACAATTTTCAAACTACAGCATAAATACTAATAATGGAAGCGCGACACTTCCTAATCAAAAATTACCTATGCATACATTGTATCTTGCCTGCTTTCAAGTAAAATAACTAATGTAATAATTATAATAAATATAATGAAATTAATGCATACTGTCCTAAGTATCTAAATAACTAGAACA
Organism: Protopterus annectens; assembly: GCF_019279795.1. Lineage (NCBI taxonomy): Eukaryota > Metazoa > Chordata > Ceratodontiformes > Protopteridae > Protopterus > Protopterus annectens. The sequence continues at coordinate 9,040,044 of NC_056746.1, forward strand.
GCTACCCAAGAAAAATAATATAATATTAATCATATCTCACTAAATAATAAAAATAATAATATAGAAATATAAAATATGACATGTAACATATAATATAACATAAATTTAGGCTACTCAGTATAGGCTTAATACTGTCATTTAATAAAACAGGTCTAAAAGTTAGTGTATCTAGACCTAAAATTACTAAATAATAAAATATGAATCAATAATATATATTGTAAAATAATGATGTATAATCATAATAATAACTGATAACTATTAACCCTCCACCACTGTCGACTAATAAAGAGTTATAAAACCATTAATTTCTCAACTCTCATTTTTCATTTTTTGACTTTCATTTAAAAAAAAAAAACTGTGAGAATAAACAGCTTGCCACCTCTTCAAACTTTTAAGTTTTAAAAAACAACTAATGGATAACGAGCTGTTAAGACCGGGGGGGGGGGGCGATATGCTTCCAATCTTAATTGCCAAAGAAGCTCTTTACATTCTAATCTATATGTCTCAGGTCCATAAGAATTGGTATTGTACAGTTGATCTATAACCATAAATGTAAACTCATGGTTTGGGTTGTTCTGGATGTGTATAGCCAAAGCATTGTCCATTTTCATTTTTCTTATGGCATACAAATGCTCGTACATTCTTTCCTGGAGTTTCCTCTCAGTCTTGCCAATGTAAAAACTGGGGCATGATGAACATTGAGCAAGGTATACCACTTGGGTACTGGAACAAGTGAAACGTCCCCTGATGAGGAATTTCCTGTTCTTAACTGTAAAGGCTGTACCTGCCTGGACAAATCTGCAATACTTGCACATATTACATTTATACATCCCTGATCTTGCTGTTACAAAATTTCGCGTAGATTCCAGAATATTTTTGATGTTAGGGCCCCTTCTGTATGTTATCAATGGGGCTTTATCAAAAATTGGACCTCCAAGTAACTCAGGGGATAGTAATCGGCAGTTCCTCTTAATTATAGTAACTATTTCATTGGCATCTGTATTAAAAGTTAAAATAAAACTGGACCTGGACATGCTTCCCTGAGAATCAGGGCATACAGGTGATGGTGAATGACTCAATTCAGGAGCAACATGACTCAAGATAGAAGAAAAATAGCCATTAGCTCTCTTGGTCTTAACTTCAAAACACAACTCATCAATCAAGGTTTCTGGATAACTTCAATCCAGAAATAAATTGGCTATGAAATCACACTCTTCCAAAAATTCACTATCCCTTGACACCATCCTAGCTGCTCTTACAAGTTGTCCTTTGATTATAGCCTTTTTCTGGTGAAGCGGATGGTCACTATCATAATGTAGATAAGAATTAAAGAAAGTTGATTTCCGATGGATTCTGGCTCCAAACTGACCTAGACTTCTGTCTTTATAAAGTTCCACATCCAAACAGGATATCTTCTCCATGTCTATTGTACAAGTACATTTCAAAAAGTCAGACGAATTATTGAAGCCGATCACTAGGTCTTGGGCTTTTTTCAGTGAGCCATTAAACAAGATAAAAATGTCGTCCAAGAATCTTATGTACAGAATGACTTTCTCTTGAATAATATTATTGGGAAAGGCAAACATTCTTTCCCAATGAGTCCTGACCAAATTAGCTACACTGGCGCCACACGGAGACCCCATAGGCACACCAATCAGCTGATGGAACCATCTGTTATTGAATGTGAAATAGTTACATGTCAAAATAATATTCAACAATTCGCTCACCATAGATATCTCTTTGGGTGGAGCTTGGTAATAAATAATTTCCAATTGAATCCATTCAAGTGCTACCTCATGGGGAATTGAGGAATATAAATCAATGACATCAATGGTCAGAAAATAGGCATTTTCTTCAAAGGTAGCTAGTCCAACTTTTTCCAAAAAGGACCAAGAATCTCTGGCTATGTGTGGTACCTGCGATACATATTGTTTGAGGATGGTGTCTACTACCTTCGCTGCTGCATAGGTAATACTACCCCCCGCGTTCACTAATTGGCGCATAGGGGGATCACCAATACTTTTATGAATCTTGGGATTCCCAAATAATGCTGGAATGCATGGTGAGGGCACTGAAATAAAATTGTAAATGTCCATATCTAGAGACCCACTAATGAACATGTCTTCAAAGTATGACCGCACACGGTTCATACTAGTATTCAATTCATTCTTAGATACTTCTCTATAAGTCTCTGTAGAAAGTATCGCTAAAAGTCTATCTATGTATTCATCCTGTTCCATAGCTACTAATCCACCTCCTTTGTCAGGTTTCATTATTCTGATAGAAGAAGAACTGAGAGCTTCCAATGAGTCCAATTCAATCTTGGAAATGTTGAAGTGGGTCTGTCGTTTACACTTAAGCAAATTCCTAATGTCCACATCACACATGTGTTCAAACACTCCCAAGCAAGGGGCCAAAGGTGGATTATATGTACTTGGAATGTGATACATAGGCCTTGGTTGGACCGTCTCTCCCAATAAAAGGGCCAAGTTCAACTTTCTCACAAAAAGTTTAAGGTCTAAAATTGATTTATCAACACTAGCATGTCTAGAGGGTATAAAAGTTAAGACCTTGGCTAAAATGTCAACAAGGGGTTGGGAGAAAACAAAATTTGAATAATTATATATTTTGAAGTCCTTCCCTGTGTTATATATCACTTCAAAGGGTTTATTTGATCGGGTATTAGAAAATCTAACATCTTCCATCAGTTCTTCCTCGATTTGTATTTGTTTCTCGTCATTCTGCTCGATGTTTGTTGAGGAGACGAGGCTTGTGTTTGAAAATTTACCCCGACCAATCCTGTATCAAATTGACTTGGATTATCAATATTATCTCCCTGCTCCCCTGCTCCATCCACTCCTTCTAGACTCAGTCTCTCTTGAATGGCCCCCTTGTTCTGCTCCATAACTGGTGTTATATCGCCCTCTCCACAGGGCCTCACTGGATGTTTCGGTAGATTAGGGTTAATTTTCAGAAAATTACCCTGAGACTTAGGGGGTTTTGGATATGCTACACCATCCTTATAAGCCTTAATGTCTCTTTGTAATTTTTTTACTTTAGTTGAGGTAATCTTTGTTATATAGTGGTCAATACTAGTATATGACCTTTCATATTCAAATCTATACCTTAGGAAATAAACATCAATTTTTATCTCTTCATCTAACACGGATAATTCCTTATTCAACTCATTAATAGTCTCTTGATAATGTACACTAATTAGGTTTAACAACTCATTCCCATGTCCATCAAACAGGGCTATCAAATCCTGGTGGAATTTAGAACCTTCCTCTAGTCCTGTTGGGTATTGCCAGGCCTTTAGGGACTATGTGTGCTTGCCTACATTCATTGAAATATGCCACCTCGAGTAGTAATTTTCTACTTTTAAGTAGTTTTTGATCAAATACATGTAATTTAGTAGGCAGACTCACATTCTCAAGTTCAGTAACTTCATTACTAGCTCGGTCGTTTTTGAATCCAAAACGGAACGACCTATTAAGCCATTCATTTAAATTAAAATTCACATACCTTCCCTTTTGGCCATCTGAGATGTTGTTCTGTTGTTGTGCTAAACCAAGTGCACCTGGGGGGCACTTACAGCCACTTACTAAATTCTTCATATTCCCTTATCGTTCTTGCATCAACAAATGAGTTGTAAGGCTAGGTATAACCTCCGATTCATTAATAATTCCATTAGGTGAAGTCAAACCCAAAGATCCAGTTAAAGATATCCGCAAGGAGCATGTTTGTGAAGTATTAAGTCCATTTAATAATAAAGTACTCTGCGAAAGACATTCCACACGTTGCATTAAGTTTTCCACTTTCTCAGTGAGAAGGTTGATTAAAATAGTTAAATCTCCTGGCTCTGGCATAGTCCCTGCTGGCGATGAAGCGGTGGACATAAAAACACCAAAGAAATAAACTTTCAAGACCAGAAAAACAAACTAGCAAAAATCACCGCTAATTCAAAAGCCAAGAACTCGACTCAGGCCAGTCCAAAATATAAAAAACATGAAAAACAACAAATTTTATTAAGCCACTGTAAAAGCTTTTCGTTAGTACCTTGCACTAACTTCTTCAGACAAGCAAAACATTCCCACCATTACAAGTGAGTTTAAATACCAGCATTGAAACACTTAACCACGCCCCTTGCTCTCCCTTTAGCTCCTTAAAGGTACAGATCACAGCTATCTAAGGTGCATTTGCAATTCTCTATTAACATAATAAAAAATAAAAAATTCATACACCGAGACTGTAATAATAGCAGGCTTTAAAACTGAAAGAAAAAAGCCCAATATTTTGATTATTAAACTGTATAAAGTAGATAAATATGTAAAATATATAATAACATAAAAATAACAATGTTCACCCTACAGCATAAATACTAATAATGGAAGCGCGACGCTTCCTAATCAAAAATTACCTATGCATACATTGTATCTTGCCTGCTTTCAAGTAAAATAACTAATGTAATGATTATAATAAATATAATGAAATTAATGCATACTGTCCTAAGTATCTAAATAACTAGAACAGCTACCCAAGAAAAATAATATAATATTAATCATATCTCACTAAATAATAAAAATAATAATATAGAAATATAAAATATGACATGTAACATATAATATAACATAAATTTAGGCTACTCAGTATAGGTTTAACAGCTCGTTATCCATTAGTTGTTTTTTAAAACTTAAAAGTTTGAAGAGTTGACGAGCTGTTTATTCTCACAGTTTTTTTTTTTCATTTCATTTCAAAAAATGAAAAATGAGAGTCGACAAATTAATGGTTTTATAACTCTTTATTAGTCGACAGTGGTGGAGGGTTAATAGTTATCAGTTATTGTTATGATTATACATCATTATTTTACAATATATATTATTGATTCATATTTTATTATTTAGTAATTTTAGGTCTAGATACACTAACTTTTAGACCTGTTTTATTTAATGACAGTATTAAACCTATAGTAAGACAGGAGTTGCGGTGGACTATGCTGTTTGCGGATGACATTGTGGTCTGTAATGAGAGTAGGGGAACAGGTTGAGGAGACCCTGCAGAGGTGGAGATATGCTCTAGAGAGGAGAGGAATGAAGGTCAGATGGATTAAGACAGAATATATGTGACAAAACGTTTGCTGACTCAAGTTAGAGCTATTAAGTACTAATTACACGTGTCACATGACCCTCTGACCAAAACTGACCAATCAGGAGGGTCATGTGACACTTGTAATTAGTACTTAATAGCTCGAACTTGAGTCAGCAAACGTTTTGTCACCTTGAAAAAGCTCGGTAATAACTGAGCGAAAGCGCTTGGTTTTATTTTTGTACATTAAAGTCTGGATTGTTATATAAACATTTACTGGTTATTCCGGGTCCTGTCGCTGCTGGGCAAGTTCCTTTTCTTGGTTTATTTTCTATTGGTTTTTACAGAATATATGTGTATGAATGAGAGGGAGGACAGAAGAATGGTGAGGATACAGGGGGTAGAGCTGGTGAAAGTGGATGAGTTTAAATATTTGAGATCAACAGTTCAGAGTAATGGTGAGTGTGGAAGAGAGATGAAGAAGAGAGTACAGGCAGGATGAAGTGGGTGGAGAAGAGTGTCAGGAGTGATTTGTGACAGATGGGTACCAGTAAGAGTGAAAAGGAAGGTCTACAAGATGGTATTGAGACCAGCTATGTTATATGGATTGGATATGTTGGCAATGATGAGAAGACAGGAGTCAGAACTGGAGGTGGCAGAGTTAAAGATATTAAGATTTGCACTAGGTGTGATGAGGATGGACAGAATTAGAAATGAGTATGTTAGACAGTCAGCTGAGGTAGGAGATAAAGCCAGAGAGGCGAGATTGCTTTGGTTTGGACATGTGCTGAGGAGGGATGCTGGGTATACTGGATAAAGGATGCTTAAGGATGAAGCTGCCGGGTAAGAGGAAAAGAGGAAGGCCTAAGATAAGGTTTCCTGATGTGGTGAGAGAGGACATGGAGGTGGTTGGTGTGACAGAGCAAGATGCAGAGGACAGGAAGTAATGGAAACAGATGATCCGCTGTGGTGACCCCTAGTGGGAGCATCTAAAAGAAGAAGAATCTTGGGAAATCAAATATACAGGGCACCCTGGGTTCACTGATATGTAAGAAACCAAATTCCTTTTATTAATTATTCATTGCAGCAGGGAATCAAGTAAGAAAATTACTATTTTCTTTTATGTTGCATGAATCTCATTCAGTGGGACAGTATAATATTTTGTATCATCTTATATCATATTATGCATTTTACCTGAGTATGTAATATTATCCATCACCACAGTACCCTTACCCTTATCTGGTTTTATAATGCTTATAGATATATTAGAAGATAAAATATTCAAGAATTCCCATTCTTCTTTGTTCAAATTTTCTTGATAGTGTTTTTATACCTTTCTGAAAAAGTCCTATATATCATATTCACAGGCTTTTTCAAATGCTTGAATAATGGGGTTTAGAGGTGGGTTGTGTAAACTCGGTACCCTAATCTCACTAGTAAAAACAGGAGTTGTGTCTTTTTGTTTCTTAAAAATATATGCAAAATTTATTTTCCTAACAAAAGTTTTAACTCAATTAAAACATCAAACAAATCCCCCTTATTCTGAGAAATAAAAGCAAAACCTTTTTTGGAAAAGGTTAACATTTTTCTTATTTATCTGCCTATAACTGTAGTTAAAAATGTCATAACCCTGTTAAGTACATAAAATACTATCCCATTTCACCTTAATGTTATCACCAAATGTACCTTCAACCAACAAATTGTTCATTTCTGAGACCCTGTCTGCTTCCCTCATCCTCTCATTTTCCTGTAATAACTACTGGAATACCTCCTCGGAGGGGTGGAGATCAGATTAAGAAGCGTAGTTCATTCAGCTAACCTCTCTGACCTCCTAAGAACTGGAAAATTTGAGGGAATCTCTAGGTATAAAAAGTCATTGTCATCATTAGAATTTTCATGAAAGGTGAAAGGTTACACTAGCACCTATCTTGTTATTTTCATTGACCTGTTGGGAATGATGTATTGCCTCATCCTGGTCATTCTCAATGTAATGAACAGCCTGACTAACTTTGGTGTAACCTGGTGGAACGTGGTAAACAGTCTCTTGTTCATAATCCTTGGTATCTCTAATTTCTTATTTTTACAATATCAACGCACTTGTCAACTTTTTTTGAAGGAAAGGTTCAAACAATAAATTGTTTCTAATATTAACATCCAGAATATTAAGTTTTTGTATCACACTATTGATGTTACATTCATTTCCCATATCAAAAGTTCCAAAAGTTCCAATATACATTGATAGAATAAGTTCACTAATTCACAATAAAGTTTGGAATGGATTTAAAGACCATTAGGAAATTTCCAAATTGTAGTCCCTTAGGGACCCAACAATTCTTAATGCATTCCTTGAAGAAAGAAAGCTTGTCAAGCTGAAAACCCCAAAGTTGAAATAACTTACTTTTGAAACAAGACAATCGCTAATTAAAAGTCGGTGAATTCCTATTGCTTGAGTGAGTTTTAAACAAATCCAAGAATTTAGCTAACCAGCCATTCAAAAACAATTTGTCTAGCCTTAGGTTCTGACAAATTTATTCTCACCAGGAAGAGCAATTCCATCATTAGGCCTTCCGATATTAACCTCTGTTCATACAAAAAATATATATATATATCATAGCTCAGAAGCTGTTAAGGGCACAAGAACCCCCAATGTCTGCCTGTATGATGAACTCCCCCAGGGCAATTCTCTCCCTTGTGGATCTGAGGACTGTCCACCAAAGGGGAATGAATGGATGTTGAATATTGGGAGGGGGAACTTGATAGTTGGCAAATAAGAGGGTGAAGACTGCACAAAAGTTAATAGTTGAAGAAATAGAGAGAGAAAGAAAAGATAACCTCAGCAAGTAAATAAGTTCAAAACCTGATTATTTGGCAATTTTTAACAAGCACTGGCCAGATTTTTGCCCTCATCACATTCTGCAGGACAGCTATTTACAAAGTGGTAAATCTGAAGTGAAATAAGAGTACACATAAAAAGATAACAAATTATAATTTCTTCATGTAGTGATTACAATGTGTATTCTGCCCTGAATACCCAGTAAATGGCAAAATAAATTGTGATATGTCTGACAAAAAATAAAGAAAAGTACTCAGACAGGATACAGATTTAGGATCCCTGACAAGTATTTGCCTAATTTGTGATCACCTCACATTAGTATGATTACAAATGAGTGACAAACAAGCTCCTGAATGCGAAGACCATTTAAAAGTGTAAAAAAAAATCACTGGATAAAATCATTTTAAAAGAAGCAAGCTCCCCCCCATTCCCAGTGTGATACCTGTACCCCCATGCCTGCAGTACTGATATATACCAATGCTGAGGTAACACCATCAAAGGAAATGTGGAAATCACTGTTATAACGGTAATTCATTTTTTCTGGGGAACACACAGCCAGTTAAACATAATGGATTGTACAAATGAACCTTATTCACAACTGTTTCAAAAATAAACCTGTCTCCTCATCATATTACTGGTCCCTCCAGGAAATTAACATGTGCTGTCTTAATACAGTCCCCACAAAATCATATTAACCTGTAAAGTAATGTTGAATTATATAATTAGGAATACTTAAGAAAAACACAAACTAAGTAAAAGATGGAGGAAGTACTGGAAAAAAGGTCAATTGTTTTCTAATAGTCATGGTAAGAATTTAAAGGAAATTTTGCAAAATAGAACTTTTTTTCCTAAAAACAGAAGAAAGAAAGGAATATTTACTTGTAGTGGCTGTCACCAATATCAATATTTTGATATAGGGAATGACTCTATTATAGTTTGAGATAGAAAGTTTCCACTTTTTCAAATATTTGTCTAGATTTGCTGTCTGTTGCACACAGTGTCAAGCACATTATATATAAACTCTTAGAAAATTAAAAAAAAAATTATGAACATTACAAAAAAAGAATTTATGACCATATTTGTGCTATTGAACTATGTGACAGAAATAATAGGTAACAGAATAATGTTGGTTTAACAGGAGGGGACAGAAAATGAATAAGGGAATAGGGAATTTGCATGCCAAATAAGAATAGATACCTGTGCCTTAAAAAGCATGTGTGTAAACATAGTGTTGATGTTGCGGGGTGCACTGCTTTTGTCTACCATACCACTAATTTTTTAAGTTCTAATTTTGTGCTTTGTTTGCTTTTAGTAGCTACCTTGCTTTTCTGGTTTTGAATTCATTGCTATTACTCTATGAAGAAAGCTCCCTATGATAAAATGTGCATTATTTCTGTCATAATTATTGAGCTGCCAGGAATGTATTATAGGCGAACAAAAAAGCTGTTATTATGATAAAGCCAAAACACACACAGCTGTTCCATCATAGCATTTCATGGATTCAAGTCATATTTTCATATAAAATACTTTTTTTTTCAGTTTATCAGGTGATTTTCTCATAACATTCCAGTTAACTACTATATATATATATATATATATATATATATATATATATATATATATATATATATATATATATATATATATTTATATATAAATATGAGTCCCGGGTCCCCTACACATGATCGAAATTCCAAAAAAGCCAATTCTCATATGGCCGAGACCATATGATCGACTTTTGGAATTTCGAACGTGCAGAACGGGCATCTCTATATAGTGCGGAATGGGAAAATGTCCATCTTCTGCACTGTAGTGCAATCTCGGAGTTGGTATATTTAAATTGCAGGGGTGCAACATGTAGGTAAGTTTTTTTTTTTTTTTTTAGCCATGTTCGAAGTTCCAGAAGGCGATCATATGGTCTCGGCCATAAGAGAATCTGAATTTCGATCATCTATGGTAGATCTGTATATATATATATATATATATATATATATATATATATATATATATATATATATACACATACATATAGGGATCCCCTACACTACACCAACACACCACAAACCCGACAGCCAAAACGCCGACACCAAAACACCGAAACCACACAATACCGACAGTCCACATTACTGAACACCATAACACCAACTCACAACACACACAAAGCACAAGCACACCAAAAACCTTACAAACCTACACTAAACCTTACATACACAACTATCTATGCACTAACCTTAACCCAAACCCTAACCCTAAGGTCCGTCACTATCGCACACTTACCTTACCCACACCCTAACCCTAAAGTCCATCACTATCACACACTTACCTTACCCACACCCTAACCCTAAAGTCCATCACTATCCACACTTAATCTTACCCGCACCCTAACCTTACAGTCCATCACTAATGCACACTTGCCTTACCTGTACCCTAACGTCCATCATTATTGCATACTTACACAGTTGTGCTCATTTTGCATGTTGGTGTTTTCAGCGTCGGGATTTTGAACTGTTGGTTATTTCCATTGTCGGTCTTCCAGTGTTGGTGTTCTTGTTGTCGGCGTTTCAATCTGTCGGTGGTCTCAGGCAGACCCACATATAGACACACACACACACACACACGCATATATATAATATATATATATATATATATATATATATATATATATATATACAGTAATTGTCAGTAATACATTACATAGTTCATTCAAATCCTGCCTTCTTTTAAACCTCGTTCCTCCTCTGCATGTATTATCAAACACTTATCTTATGCTTAACATTTGCCCTGCAGCTCTGCGTCTGCTTAGAATAGTTTCTCATCATGCATTTGTGTTTAACTGGTTTTACTTGCATTTCAAAACTTATGAGTGTCAGTTAAGTTTTCTTCAGATTTTAATGAAATAAAGTGATTGTGCAATGCATCTGCAAAATAATTAGAAAATGAAAAAGAAACATAACTATAAATAATGGAGCTTTAGCTTAACATATAAGTTCATCAGGTTGATTGTGAGAGTTATGATCTATTAGCTCTCAAGAAACTTAGCCATAACCTAGCAGATATTTTGGGTAACTATTTGAAAAGCTGGGACCTGCAAGTAAGTGTGAGATGGCTATTTTTGGGAATATTTCCTTTTTTCCAAAGTATGTTATTCTGAGAGTTGGTATATATACGTTCATGGGGAGAGCTTGCCCTCCACATTGGGGCCCCTCTGCAAAAATCAAGTTTAAAGGAGAAGACAGATATTCAAGATTTGCTGTTCTCTGTGATTTCGATCTTTTTTCTTTCCATTCTGTTGGAACTTGACATTATGAGTGCTGACATTTCAAAAGGGAGCCTATTTTGTTCTTCCAATACATGTATCAGAATTATTTTTGAAGGCGCTTAATGATTGATGACTTCTGATCATAAAGGGAAGCTTATTCCATAATCATCAAGTTGTACAATATGGCTGTCACTTGTTTCTGTTATTCACATTTATGCTTAGAATTAGATTCCTTGATCTGGCATCTTCCATCTGTGGTACCTTCTAGATAGACAGAGGCCACCTCTTGGAAAGAAACAGAAAACACCCCAAGATGCCCTTCTGAAGAGTTTATTTTCCCACCCTTTGAAGTTTCTATTAAGGAATCATAGCACCTTTTCAAGTTCATTCTGGTGACCTTGTTTGAAGCAGGAAATGCAATACTGTATTCAGTAATGGAACTGAAGTGAGTTACAATGTGTACAGTGAGCTCCCTGGAGGGATTAGACATGCTCTTTATTCAGTAATGGATCTGATTGGCGAGTTACAATGTGTACAGTGAGTGCCCTGGAGGGATTAGACATGCTCTTTGGAATTAGATGGGCTACAGAATAAGACTTTCTGATTTTGGTAGATAAGCACTGATGACAGTTTAAATTGTTGTCTACTGTTGCCCTCAGCTCTTTAATCAGAGTGTCATTTTTAACCATATGATAATTTATTTTGTCCTTTTTAATGAAATTTCACAGTTCTATATTTATGGACATATAATATGACCTGAACTAGGTTTATTTTTTGTACACCATCTTGGAAAACTTTAGCAGTTTTTATTGAAGTGATTATGTTAACTGATATGCCGTCATCAGCACAGTTGGTTACCACATACCTATTCTCACTTTTATATCCAAGAAAATTAGTCCCGAAAGAATGGTTCTAGGACAAAAGCCTGAGGGACACTAATGTTAACCACTTTTGGGACAGACAGATAACCCACCACCCACCATGATGATGATGTATCCTGTTGCTTAATCAGTGTTTTACTCATTCAATTACATATGGTTTGGCATTCATTGCTTTTAATTTGTCAGCTATTTCCCTTATGTAGAATAGTGTCAACATCTTCAGCAATGTCAAGATAACAAGTATCTGCTGTCAGATGTTCATCACAACATCAAAGAACGTGTCAAGGTTTAGAATGTAAGAGCTTTCTTAAACCCACACCATTCTATATCTAACAGAAATATGCTCCATGTATCACTGTTTTTTTTACTTCCCTACAGTTGATCATCAGCTGCCACCAGTACATCTACTCCTTAGGGCGGATTTAAGTGAGTTAGGGTTAGGGAGCGAGTGAGGTGAGTGTGCGATAGTGATGGACCTTAGGATTAGGGTTTGGGTTAAGGTAAGTGGGTAGTTAGTGGTGTGTGCATAGTTTAGTGTAGGGTTAGGTATCAGATTTTAGGTGTATGTGTGTGGATTTCTGTTTGTTTGGTGTGCTTGTGTTGTGTGTATGTGTTTTGCATCAGCAATTTTTTTTCCCTGGGAAAGAAATCGCTGATTTGACAGTTCGAGATTGTAAGCTTTTGCTTAAATTAGGTCGATCAATCAGCGTTCGCTTTTTTAAGCGTTTGATGATATAATATAGACCCACTGCTGACAGTGACTGCAGGTGCAGCATCATACTGCTGCTGGTGACTGCAGGTAAAGCACCATACTGCTACCGGTGACCGCAGGTGCAGAATCATACTGCTGCCAGTGCCTGCAGGTGCAGCATCATACTGCTGCCGGTGACTATAGGTGCAGCATCATACTGCTGCCAGTTACTGCAGGTGCAGCATCATACTGTTGCTGCAGGGGACTGCAGGTGCAGCATCATACTGTTGCTGCAGGGGACTGCAGGTGCAGCATCATACTGCTGCTGCCGGCGAATGTAGGTGCAGCACCATGCTGCTGCTGGTGACTGTAGGTACAGTATCATACTAATGCCAATGACTGCAGGTGAAGCATTATACTGTTGCCAGCGACTGCAGGTGAAGCATCATACTACTGCCAGTGACTGCAGGTGCAGCATCATACTACTGCCAATGACTGCAGGTCCAGCATCATGCTACTGCTGGTGACTGCAGGTGCAGCTTCATACTACTGCCAGCGTCTGCAGGTGCAGCATCATACTGCTGCCAGCAACTGCAGGTACAGCATCATACTGCAACCGGTGACTGCAGGTGCAGTAGAATACTGCTGCCAATGACTGCAGGTGAAGCATCATACTACTGCCAGTGACTGCAGGTGCAGCATCATACTGCTGCCCGCGACTGCAGGTGCAGCATCATGCTACTGCTGGTGACTGCAGGTGCAGCTTCATACTACTGCCAGTGACTGCAGGTGCAGCATCATACTACTGCCAATGACTGCAGGTGCAGCATCATACTACTGCCAATGACTGCAGGTCCAGCATCATGCTACTGCTGGTGACTGCAGGTGCAGCTTCATACTACTGCCAGCGTCTGCAGGTGCAGCATCATACTGCTGCCAGCAACTGCAGGTACAGCATCATACTGCAACCAGTGACTGCAGGTGCAGCAGAATACTGCTGCCGCAACTGTAGGTGCAGCATCATACTATTGCAGCATTATACTGCTGCCAGTGACTTCAGGTGCAGCATCATACTACTGCCAATGACTGCAGGTGCAGCATCATGCTACTGCTGGTGACTGCAGGTGCAGCTTCATACTACTGCCAGCGTCTGCAGGTGCAGCATCATACTGCTGCCAGCAACTGCAGGTACAGCATCATACTGCAACCGGTGACTGCAGGTGCAGCAGAATACTGCTGCCGCAACTGTAGGTGCAGCATCATACTATTGCAGCATTATACTGCTGCCAGTGACTGCAGGTGCAGCATCATGCTACTGCTGGTGACTGCAGGTGCAGCTTCATACTACTGCCAATGACTGCAGGTCCAGCATCATGCTACTGCTGGTGACTGCAGGTGCAGCTTCATACTACTGCCAGCGTCTGCAGGTGCAGCATCATACTGCTGCCAGCAACTGCAGGTACAGCATCATACTGCAACCAGTGACTGCAGGTGCAGCAGAATACTATTGCAGCATTATACTGCTGCCAGTGACTGCAGGTGCAGCATCATACTACTGCCAGTGACTGCAGGTGCAGCATCATACTACTGCCAGTGACTGCAGGTGCAGCATCATACTGCTAAACCAAAATGAAGAGCAGGAACACGATAAGAGATAGCTTAAAATAAATGGATGATTTTATTAAATCCAGATAAAACGTAATTCGTGGATTTTACTAGTTTATTTGTGTGTACATTCGTGTTTGAGGATGTCGAGCGGATCCGGAGAAGCTTCACCTGTTTTATTCACACAGCGGAATGGAGTGGAAGAAACAGCAGAAAACTCTAATGGTAATCTAACAACTTTGGTCGAACTACTTTTGGGTAGGGTGGACGCACTAACCCAGAAGGTTGACGCGATGTCGGTTCTACCTTCATCACAGAGAGGCGTATTTCTCACCATGTCAACTATTCGGCAGCACGTAAATAGTAGTGATTCCGGGATTCCTAATGGACAACAACCTCCTACATTGGAGGGGACAGTTCCTGCACCCATATCGGAGGAGTGTTCAGCACCAACTGGGGCGGAACCACAGCGTATATTACTAACAACGGCGGAGTTGCAGCGTCCAGCAGTTCCGGCAGCTACAACAACTAGAACAGGTAATTTACCTGGTAATCCTGGAAACGCTGTAAATGACAATAACAATGAAACCAATCTTAATAACCAAGGGTTTCCTATAATGGCAAATTTTTTGGTCAATAACAATTTTTTTAGTCAGGGGTTCAGCGTGCGTGCTGAGCCGTCCACTACATTAGGTCTTGAAGGCAGTGTCCTAAGTGAAAAAATTGAAGAGTTTGACAATAAGCTCTTCAAATGTAAGAAGCTACAATTGGAAGTAGCATATCTCAATGAATGCGTGAAGAATAAGATAGTCCCTAAGGGATTAAGGCAGTGGCGGTTTCCGTCAGGCTTGGTGGAGAACTCTCTTTTCCACCAAGAATTGTTAGACTTATTCGATCGCCAGGGCATAGAATTTTTGCAAGCCCTTATTGCCTTCTACTCTAAAGACATTGCGACCTTGTCATTGGAGTTAGAAGCACTGGAACAGTCTATTACTACTGACAGGGTTTTTTTTCGTTTCAAATATGACTATTGCCGCATTTTTCCTAGTATTGAAGCCAGTATGGAGAAATTACTGCTCGCCAAGAAGAAGAAACTTACTAGGGACTTAACGGATTATGCAAATAAATGTGCCTACCCTAGGCCTCCACGGACAGCACAAATATCACACAATGAGGGCAATAGTCATACTGAATCGAACAATGCGAACAATTTTGTTGACACAAATAATCAGGGCAATAATGAAAGTAACAGCTCTTCTGGCCAAAGACAAAACACCAGAAGAAGCCCAAGATTTAACAATAACAATGTGGGTGTCAATAACTTGGAGCAGAACAATGCATCGGCTAATAGCCCTAGGGATGGCTTTTCTATGGGTAATGTTAATCAGCATGAGGGCCAGGATTTTCACCAGGTCAACAACAACAGAACCACCAATCGTACCAGAGCTCAGACAGCGAACAATGCGAGGAACAACAGACGGGGGAGGAAGAGATGACACAGCTCCCCAGTTTTGGTTTCAAACCAAAAATTTTGGTTAGCTCTGATAGTGACTTTAAAGTTTATAATTACACACTTATTGATATCCATCAGGATATAGTTAATTTTTTTGCTAAGGACCTATCGTTCGTTCCTGGGCAGCGCATGGACATAGGTAGAATGCTCATTGATTTAAAAATATATGTTAGAAAACTCAATCTCAGCTCTCTACTTGGTAATGACACCTTAACACTCAACACTTTAAGGGTTTCTAGTACATACAATCCACCACTTCATCCCATTCTAGCAGTTTTTGAAAAAATCTGTGAGATTGACCTTTGGGCAATTAAGAATCAAGTTATTTATTCTAACCAAAGGCATTCTAATAACATCTCTATGCTAGAATGGGACTTTCTCCATTTATTGAGGGATTGTAACATACGTGTCATGAAACCAGATAAGGGAGGGGGTGTGGTTTTGATGGACCATTATAAATATGTGGAATATATGATGGAGCACTTGAGCACACCAGTCTACAAAGAAGTAACCCTTAACGAAATACATGGTGCTTACAGAACAATCAGTAACACTTTGTACGACCTTTTATTAGAAGGTGTTATCGACATAAACACATATAAGTACCTACAGATGCCAGCTCCAAAAATCCCAACCTTTTTTGGCACACCCAAACTGCATAAACGATTACATGCGCCACCTTTTAGACCCATCATTGATGGGAGGGGTTCAGCTACTTATGCATGTGCCAGACTTGTCGATAGTATCATCAAACCTCTCTTAAAACAGGAGGCACATATTTGCAAGGATTCCTGGTCCTTCCTGAAGGACATTAGTAAGGTGGAATACAGTGCAGACATGATGTTTCTTACAATAGACATCAAAGATCTCTATACGGTTATACCGCAGGTTATAGGACTCAGTTGGGTCAGGGAATTCATGGTTGCTAAGAAGGTAGAAGAAAACACTATTCATCTAAGTGAGACGCTTCTGGAGTTGGTTTTAACTAACAACTTTTTCATGTTTGAGAACACTTTCTACCTTCAGACATCAGGTGTGGCCATGGGTTCACCTTGTGGGGGTTCATTTTCAAATGCGGTTTTAGCGCATTGGGAAGCTGAATATCTATTTAGGGATAACCTTTTCCAACAACACGTCTCCTGGTACACAAGGTACCAGGATGACATTTTTTGTATTTGGAAGGGTGAGAAAGAACTGATTCCACTATTTATTGAAAGGATGACTAACATGACTGATTTTTTACAATTCACCTTCAATGTAGCTGATACAGAGATTAACTATCTTGGTATCATGTTAATTAAGGACACAAATAAAAGTAGACTGAAAAGCATTATTTATAGAAAGCCGACACATTCCAACAGTTTGTTGCATTTTTCCAGCAATCACCCGTATTATCAAAAAAGATCAGTTATAAAGGGCCAGCTAGTAAGGGCAGCACGCATGGTAACTGATGACCATGATTTTCTTGCTGAGTGCAACAAACTTAAGAATATGTTTCTGACAAGGGGTTACCCTTTAAATTTAGTCAACAACATCATATTGGAAGTATCTAATAAACGTAGGGAGGGTTATTTTATCCCCCTACTTTCCACTAGTATTACAACAGACGTAGGCGTTAGAACTACTGACACTCCAATTCTATCAGGCCTACTTGGTAACAACTGTTTGGAAAAAGATAACTACAGTGTGTCTTTTATACACACTTTTTCCTTGGATTTTCAAAAAATCAGGGAAATTATTAATAAAAACTGGGATGTTATCAATCATGATAATACCCTTTCAAATACTTTGGGTACAAGACCTAAATTAACTTACAGGAGGGGCCAAAACCTTAAAACTATCTTAGAAAGACCATCGAATAGGTTTATTTCAAATCGACCAAATGGCATGCATAAATGTGGTGCATGTGCCCAATGTAAGTTTATCAAGGTAGGAACACAATTTACTATCAACAATAGAACTTATAAGGTCAACAATTTTTTTAACTGCGAGTCCAAATCAGTGGTTTATGCCGCTCTCTGTAACCAATGTGAAGCTTTTTACATTGGCAAGACAGAGCGTAGATTTAGGACCAGGATCTACGAACACATGTATGCCGTAAGTAGGCAAGATGTCAACAATGCTTTAGCCAAACACACTATGGAATGTATAGGTCATACTTTTAATTTTGTCATTGTGCATCAAAGGATTCCTGAAATTAGAGGTGGCCCTTGGCAAATTAAATTAGAGATCGACAAACTCATGTGGCAAGTCAGGACTAGGGCACACCTTATACCAGGCATTAATGAAAATCTTTCTATCAAATGCGTGCTCAAGTGGATATCATATAACCGATGACATTATCTATCGAGTTACAATCAAGTTATTTTATAAATGAAATACTTCCAGTTTTATGTAAAACATGGGTAGCTTGTAACATCTTGATTAATGCACGAACGTTTTGGTGAGAATCCGCCCTTATCTGCATTTACTCTAAAGGTAACATCAATTTATCTAGTATCATATATATATATTTATATATATATATATTTTTTTTAAGTAACAATTTGCACTTGTTCGCTTGTTTTATGTATTGTAAATAATGTATATGAATTTTTACATGGAATATTCATGAAATTGTTTAAAAACTAGGTTTAACTATCATTATTTGCATATTTGACTTAAACAACATGTTTTTATTTTCTATAAAAGCATTTTTGCTTTAATGTTTCCGTGGTAACAGTTCATCAGGAAATGCATTTTGTTCTGATTGGCATAGTAAATTGTTAAACATTATTTAAGGTTTTGACACACACTCCTACGCTGTTTGTCTGATGAAGGCTGGGGATTGCTCTGGCCGAAAGCGCTTACGTTTTATCTGGATTTAATAAAATCATCCATTTATTTTAAGCTATCTCTTATCGTGTTCCTGCTCTTCATTTTGGTTTTTCGTGGATTTTACTAGTTTATTTGTGTGTCAGCATCATACTGCTGCCCGCGACTGCAGGTGCAGCATCATACTACTGCCAGTGACTGCAGGTGCAGCATCATACTAATGCCAGTGACTGCAGGTGCAGCATCATACTGCTGCCGGTGACTGCAGGTGCAGCATCATACTGCTGCCGGTGACTGCAGGTGCAGCATCATACTGCTGCCAGTGACTGCAGGTGCAGCATCATACTAATGCCAGTGACTGTAGGTGCAGCATCATACTGCTGCCAGTGACTGCAGGTGCAGCATCATACTACTGCCAGTGACTGCAGGTGCAGCATCATACTGCTGCCCGCGACTGCAGGTGCAGCATCATACTGCTGCCAGTGACTGCAGGTGCAGCATCATACTACTGCCAGTGACTGCAGGTGCAGCATCATACTACTGCCAGTGACTGCAGGTGCAGCATCATACTGCTGCCCGCGACTGCAGGTGCAGCATCATACTGCTGCCCGCGACTGCAGGTGCAGCATCATACTACTGCCAGTGACTGCAGGTGCAGCATCATACTACTGCCAGTGACTGCAGGTGCAGCATCATACTGCTGATGGCAACTGCAGGTGCAGCATCATACTGCTGCCGGCGATTGCAGGTGCAGCATCATACTGCTGCCGGTGACCACAGGTGCAGCATCATACTGTTGCTCGCGACTGCAGGTGCAGCATTATACTGCTGCCAGTGACTGCAGGTGCAGCATCATACTGCTGCCGGCGATTGCAGGTGCAGCATCATACTGCTGCCAGTGACCACAGGTACAGCATCATACTGCTGCCGGCGAATGCAGGTGCAGCATCATACTGCTGCCGGTGACCACAGGTGCAGCATCATACTGCTGCCAGTGA
Source organism: Protopterus annectens (assembly GCF_019279795.1). Classification (NCBI taxonomy): domain Eukaryota; kingdom Metazoa; phylum Chordata; order Ceratodontiformes; family Protopteridae; genus Protopterus; species Protopterus annectens. The sequence continues at coordinate 9,059,723 of NC_056746.1, forward strand.
CTGCAGGTGCAGCATCATTCTGCTGCCAATGATTGTGCTCTAACCTCCCCACCTGCTGCAGCATTGTAAGCTCTGCTACATTGTGTTTGTGAGGTGCATGCATGCTTTCACACATGCATAACCCGCAGACTGTGCAGTGCAGCACATGCAACACAGAGCTTGGTAAGCTCTTTATGCTGCTATTGCAGTGCGACTAGGTGCCTTCTGCCCCCTAGGGTGGATTAGCTGGTATCACCTGCCAACTCTTGTCCTCCCCTGCCTGGTCCCTCCAGTTCTGATGCTACTAGCTGAACACAGATCATCTGGGGCATAGATGGGACTTTATTCCTCAATGCCACAGGGCTGGGGCTTCCACATGATATTTTTGGTAAGCTTCATTATGACTCTATCCATTATTTTATGCAGAATACTGTTAAGGCTGACCTGAAGTGACCCCTTCCTTTCAGAATTGGTACTACTACTACATCCTGTAGCCACTGGTCAGAGATGTGGCCACATGTTAGCATTTTGTTTCAAATGTATGATAGAGTTTTAGTTATATCTTACTTGATCCTGTGTAACAAATCATGAGTTGGGTTATCTGATTCCATGAAACTTGAGTATTAATTTTACTTGTGGCAGCAGTCATCATAGTTATAGTTATACAATAGATGTTTCCTCTTGTAGCTATATACCCTGAAATATTTCTTTGCTTATTGGGAAATCTGCACAAGCTTTTTTCAAGCACATTTGTTATGCCCTGTAGCTAGTAATCACCTCTGTTTTTTATTGATAATATGTCACATTCACAATTTTTCTTTTTCAGTTTTCTGATGTAATTAAAGAATTATTACTGCCATCAACCTTTGAGACCAACTTGGTGTCATTGTTGGAAGATCTGATAAGAAAATATAGCAGTTTCTTTACTTAATTTAATATGGGTTTACTTTTATGACTAAAGTAATTTTTGGAAGATTAGTAATATCTCTTTTAATGCACATACTAGTTTTGTGATGTTGCTAAAGTGATTTTGTTATATGTGCCTGTATATCTGTCTTCTGCTAGTATTTGTTCATGTACGTGGGAGTTAATAATATCATATAACTCACTAATCATGTCCTGAGTAGACTTATTTGGGACATTGATGGTTGTATCCAGCCTGAGTAGTGTGTTATTTATTATAATTTTCTGCCCCTGTAAAGACCCTACTTGAACCTGGCCTGTTCTGCACCCCCTCTTTCTCAGTCCCTGCCTACTCTGCCTCTTCCCCCCTTTTTCTGCCACTGTTTCTCACTGATACCTATTCCAATCTGTATTTTTAGACTCTCTTGCTCTGTAACCTTTCCCTCCCACTATACTCCAGTATTCACTCTATACTTCTCCCTCCTCTTTCATTCTATACCCCTTCCTCGTCCTCTCACTTTTGTGCCTGGATCTCTCTCTCTCTCTCTGACACCTGTATGTCTCACTACACTTATGCATAGGTTAGTAATTTTCCATTCCAGTGTATTGATTGTCAATGCCCATCCCGTGCTCGTAAGGCACGCAATAGTAACTTTCTATGTTTACTTTTTCTCCTCTTCATGCATTATAAAGAAATTTTAATCTATTTTTGGATGTACTTCCTCTTGATTGTATGTCTAAATGCTGTATTGATTGTATGTGTAAAAAATTTATTGATTGTAAAAATTCTTTGCTGAAATTGGAGCTTTTCTCCTCGGGTTTCTCCAGAAAATGGGCACCTGCCCAGCCAGACCAACCCAGTTAACAAATGGCAAATAAAATAAAATAAATAAATAAAATATTGTCAGTGTTTTTGAAGGATGATTTATTTACAGTTGAGACTGATCTAACTCTTGGGTTAAAGACAGATAGTATCACAATCTGTGTTAATAACACTGGGTATAACCATTGGTGGGGAAAAGGAAGATCCTTTGTCAGTCATTGTGATATCTTAAGGCATTGCTATCCCTTGCTAGATGTCAAACAACACAGACTACATGCAGCATATAACATACTATTTACGTTTTATTGATGACATCGTTATTGTGTGGGAAGGTGACACTTTGCAGCTTGGAGATTTTATCACTTACCTCAATCAAACAACTCCCTTCCTGAAGTTTACCTCTTCCCATAGCTATACTTCAACCACTTTCTTAGATATGCAGATTTCCAAGGACACCAACAATAACAGAATCGCCACTGATCTATTCCGAAAATCAACGAGGGTTAACTTGTTACTCCACAGTAAAAGTCTACATAATACAAAAATCAAATATAATGTAGTGAAGTCCCAAGGCTATAGATTAGCTAGAATTACCACAGAGATGGAACCATTTTTGAGAAACCTGAACAAGTTAGAGAATGATTTTCTAGTGAGAGGCTATGAAAGTCAGATGTTAAAAAACATCCTGGAACCCATTATAGAACTGAAAAGGACTGAAGCACCTTCACTCAACCTCCCCAGTAGGAGAATGTTAAGAAATTCCACAGAGAATAACAACTGCAAAAATAGCTGCATCCTGACATACACATTGGATTATCACAGTATCAAAAATGCTATTGAAGAAAACTTGGACATTGTCACAGGAAACCCTTTTCTGATTAACATCTTAGGTGAAGCCCCAGCCTTTGTTTATAGGAAGGCCAGGAACATTAGAAGTTTTGTTGAATTTAAACCTAGACCATATGAGAGAAACACTAAAATATGTGAAACTAATTGTACATTTTGTATATTTCTACAGCAAGGTGATAGTTTTATTGCCCTTATTTAAAGAAAATCATTAAGACCAGTGCAGGGGGTGACTGTAACACTACAAAAGTAATTTATAGGGCACAGTACAATGAATGTGATGCATTCCTTGTGGGCAAGACTGTAAATAAACTCAAGCATAGGATTTCATGTCATCTGTCAGAAATTCGCTCTGGATGTAAAAATAATGCACTAGCCACACACCTTTATTTTCATAAAAGACACATAGGTTTTAAGTTCCAGATCCTGTATCACATAGACATGGGTAATCTTGAAGGAGACATCCCGAATATTCTGGAGAAACATGAACTCATGTGGCAATTAAAGTTTAAGTCCTTTAGGAAGCCTTGACTAAACTACTACTGTTCAATTAAAAGTGCAATGGAACTTAGAAAATTGCCACATTGTTTACATGACTAATTTTATTTTATTTTATTCTACCAGTTGGTTTTAAATACCATTTTTAAATCAGTTGTAATTTAAGTGTATATTTTGTTTCCATCAGCATACATTTTTTCTTATTATTTTTTTCTTTTTCTGGTTCTCTTTTTTTTCATTTTATTGAAAATGATGTGTGATAACAATACTAACTAATTATACAATTATATATATTTTTATAGATAGTTTTTAGGGTTCTTGTACACAGATCTGAAGAAGTCTAGAAGGATGAAAGCAATATTTGTTAACAATAGGTTATGAAAATAGAATATGATTTTTACAATTGATTTTTTACATGCAAAGTGTATATGTATATATTTATATATATTTTTTGATTGCCAAATGGACTAAGGTTGATATATTTCCAGCCATGCAGTATATTGTCTTAGATAAAATCACAGACTTAGTAATCTACTTAATAATCTGGTTAAATAAGAGGTACCACATCATTATAAATTTTATTTAAAGTACATAAGAGTTATATTATTATGACAGCTACTAAGTAGGGCAGGACCAGCTCAAATGTCACACTGCTGGGAGAAGGGATGTGAATTTAACATGTGTACCAATAACACTTTGTTTTACAGCACAATAAACCACTCCCTTGCCTGATAAAGTATATATATATATATTTAGAAAGCTTGTGAGGAAACTATTACTCTATTTTTGTTTTACTTGGATCGCTTGTCTGTGTACTTAATAAAGGATTTTCAACTGGAAACAGACTACCTGCCTTGCTTGGATTACTTTTGAATACTTAGTAATTCTGTACAATTATATATTTTTTATTATTATTATTTTTTTGACTTAAGACGAGTTTAAGTTCACTACTTCTACTACTTTTGTCTGATCTGACTAATATACAGTGATTAACTAGAGATATATGGACTGAAAATCTTCCACACAGAAATGTTTCTTACACTGTTTTGTTTTTGGACCCACTACACTTGTTTAGTGGGTTGTTTTGAGACTTTGGGGATACCACGGAGATTACTTGTTTTTTTTTAATTGTTTTATTTAAATTCATCCATCCATCCATTGTTTGGGGTCACACAACTCATATAGTGACCTCATGAAAAACCACTAACATCCACAGAGTTTACTAGACAAGGAGGGGAGAAAAGTAGATTGCTAGGCTGTCTTATATCATATCCATGCCACCTACACATCTAAGGCATCATAGAACTGGAAATGCACCTTCTGCATGTCTTTTGGAATGTGGGAGGAAACTGGAGTTCCCATGTGAACACAAGGAGGACATTCATATCCTCAAAACAAGCACCGCAACCAAGAACTGAACCACAGAACCTTTGGTGTAAAGCAACAGTGCACTCACTACACCACTATGCCATCATTGGTTCACATAGTTATTTCGTGTTTGGGCATATTTATTTCCTATTGAGTAGTTTACCCAGTAATGTCTGGGTAGCTAAAATCCATCATAAAGGTTGCATTTTCATTAATTTTTTACATATTGGAGATCCTTCTGGAAATTTTCACTCTCTGCAATGGACATATTACACACAAGCACATTCCTATAATACTATATTCAACACCACTGATGTTAATTATCATTTTAATGATGATTTCTGGTCCTGTGGTGTTTTCTTGGCTACTGGCTTTTATGCGTTCTTTTGCAAAGATTAAGACATGCCACCTATCCCATTCGACCTGCAAAATTAAAGGAGGTGTAATCAGGAAATGTGTTGGGTGGCCATGGTGGTGCAGTGGTTAGCGTTGCCTCCTCACAGCAAGAGGTTCTCCAGTTTGATTCCCGGCTGGGGTGCCTTCTGTGCGAAGTCTGCATGTCCTCCCTGTGGTCGCTTGGGTTTCCTCCGGGTGCTCTGGTTTCCTCCCACATCCCAAAGACATGCAGTAGGTGGATTGGACACTCCAAATTGGCCTTAGGTGTGAGTGTGTGCATGTGTGTGCCTTCTGTGGAAGGTTGGACACTGGGCTGGCAACTCGACACCGTAAAACTCCACTGGCAATCATGAGCGGACAGATGATCTGCTGTGGCGACCCCTAACCAGGAAAAGCCAAAAGGAGAAGTAATCAGGAAATGTGTTATGTTTTTTTCTGATATGTATTTTGGATCTTTAAACTGTGTTTCATTAACAATGCAGATATTAACATTCTTCAAGCAGCAAAAAGCTTCAAGGTCCACGGTTTTATTGTTGATATATCTAATTTTTTATTAAAGCCATCTTCATTTTTTATCTCGTATAGTTTTCATTTCTTTTTTTCAGAAAATGATATTTCACTTAGAACGACCTTACGGCCATAACACTATAGACGAGTATTGAGGACACCTTGACATGGGAATTCAAATTGATTATTTGCTTATCTATTCACAGACATGCAACACATTATGAAAACTCTTTTATTGGCAGCTACCAAAGCAACCAGAAAGATTATAACCCCCTATATTGAACTGCATCAAAATAGTGGCAACTACTCAAACATAAGTACTAAAGCAATCATTTATGCAGGGGGTGGGGTGGGGGGAGTAACTCCCGTATACCTGTAACTACTTATGTACTGATTTTGAGATTGCAGAAATCATTGAGAAGGGGACAGTTACTTGTATGCAATATTCTTTTCTCTTCTCTTCTCCGTGGCTGAATAATTGCTGATTTGACTAGTTAAAAAAAATCACGTTCAATGACTGAGACGCTTGATAGCAATTACTCAATGCAACTTTGATGAGTGGGACACAGTCATTGAATGTTCGCTGATATTTCCCAAGATAAAATGTCCTGTAAGGAAAAAAAGTGAGAATCACATAAATGGCAGACTAACAATAAGATGATTCAAGTCATGAATTAGAATTCATTTTGCTCAGATGAATTGCTCTTTCAAGCAGTATCTCTTTGCCTTATTTAGTTTAGTTTTCTGAATAATTGACATCAGAGACACACATACCTCTCAACCTCCTACAGCAAGACATCTGGACTAAGCCATCAGTAATGAGGGACAAAGGCCCCCAAAATAAGGACACTTTTTAAATATTGTTTTTACAAGCTTAGAAAATTGATAGAATAACAGGTTTTCCATCAGCATGAATTTTCTGAAGAGTATGGAGTCTGAAACTCAAATGTCTGTCATTATTTTCCGACTTTAATGCTCAATGATATGCCAGAAAACCACAATTGTATGAGAAATAGACCAAAAGTATGAGGTAAAAATCTAGACAATCTGTGAAAATCTGTACAGTTGAGAGGTGTGTAATCTTTTTGGAAATCATTTCTGTTGCTATATATTGCTTTTGTTTAGCATACGCTATTAATATTGTATAATAAATCAATTTTAATTTTGTGTCTTTTTACTGTCTTAAACATTATTTCAGTACTTTACAATTACACATTGTCACAAATCTACATTTGGGAAAGTACATGACTATTACATTTGTTCTTCAACTGTTCTGTTGCTTTACCATGTATTTAAGTGTTGTGTGCTTATCTGGGTGATAGCCAAAAAGGAATTCTTAAACCAGCCCCCCTACCTGGATTGTAAATAAAGAAACATGCTACAATATGCCTATACTGAAATTTGGTTTAGAAGTTAAGTAGAGTACAGGCCTAACATTCCTAAACAATAGTAACTCTAGAGAAAAAGAGATACAGTTCAATGCATAACTACTTTAACTGTGTGTGTGTGTGTGTGTGTGTGTGTGTGTGTGTGTGTGTCTTTCAGCTTTTCCCAGTTAGGGGTCGCGACAGCGGAACTCCGGTCCGCTAATGATTGGCAGTAGATTTTTATGTGTCGAGTTGCCAGCCCTGACGCACAACCTTCAACGAAGGTACGCCCATTCACGCATGTCTCCACACAGAAAACGCTTTAGCTGAGAATCAAACAGGACAATGTCTTACTATGAGGCGACAACACTATCGCAGCACCACCACCGCAGTCTGGCATAACTAGAAGACGCTTTAGCTGAGAATTGAACAAGACAACGTCTTACTGTGAGGCGACAACACTACCGCAGCACCACCACCGCAGTCTGGCATAACTACTTTAACTGATTCTTGTTAATTATTGTCAGCCATTTCACTCTGCAGAATGAATCATTTTACTCTTTGTTCGTGATCTTTTTTCATGCTAAAAAAAGCAATATTTATGTAATCTCTGTGTGCTTTTGCATCATATTCTTCACTTTATCCACCACATCTAAATGGTGTAGAAAAGCAACATTAAAAAAAATTGCTAAAGGAAGCATGGTGGTACAGAGGTCTTACTAGAAGGAAAGAGATTAAAAAAATGTTTGAGTGTTAAAAGAATTGTAAACTTTCGTTGGTAAAGAGCGGTTTGACCTAGACACAAAAGGCAGAGAATAAACAACCTGGGAGATGAAATGCTGGTGAAAGCTCTGACAGTTAATTAGAGTTATTACATTCCATCCCTCATGTTGCCTGTTCCCATTGAAAATAATGTTCTCTAATTAAGAAATGATAATTACTTACTTGTATGCCCTTGATAACTGAAACAAACAAGCACATGCATGTTTGCTCAAAGAAATAGAATGCAAAGCTTCTATTTAACAAAAATAACATTAATGAGGATGGTAGTAGGTCTAAAAAAAAAAAAAATCCTGACCGTAGGCAATGAATTCTGCTTTTTATGAAATTTTACAAAAAGGAAAAACATTGCAGTATGCCAAGTCCGGAGATGAAATGGTCAGTCAGGCATTGTACAGAATGTGCTAACCTGTTCTGAGACGTACACAGGAAAGGGGCTACAAATAGGGCCAGATTCAATAAAGCCAACACTAAGTGTACACAATTATGTGTATTCAATAAAATTCTTATTGCATTTTTGCGCTTTCTAGTCACTCAGAAAGATTACACTTATTGTACATGTAGTTTACACTTTGTGGTAACCTTTATGAATCCCTGTCAATATTTAAAGCTGAAAGAATATCAGTACGAAAACTAAAATTAGAAGGAAGATGGTGTGAGTTATGTCTGTGTTGTCTGTTCAGTCAGAACAGTGTACACTTAGTGTAGGTGTTATTGAATCCCGGGCAAGGAATTTTGGGAGAAGGACATACGTTTTCGTTTGTAAACAAAAAATAATGACTATAGAGCCAGTATATAAAATCTGGTAATATTAAATATAATTATTTTTTGAAATACTACTAATTCACAAATTTCTGTAGGACTGTCACATAGACAGGATAAGGATGTAACTGATCACATGTAGAATTTTTATGTCCACTATATCATAATCCAATCTGGTATACTTCTGCAGTTTTTGAGACTGGTTTGAGAGTATCCAGAACCTAACTAATTATAATTCCCATGTATTATTTGTCCATAAATTATTACATGTTAAAAGTAGTTTGTTTATAAAATAAAGTATACAAAAATTACATTTTATTTATTTATTTTTATTTATTTTACATTTGTTGACCGGGATAGTCCGACTGGATGCATGTCCATTTTCAGCGGAGGCCCGGGGAGAAAAGCTTACTATCAACCAACGTTTCCTTGGACATAATGAACAATTGACATAATATCTGCTTTAATGATTAGCACTGGCCATTTAGAACCCAAACATTTTTTCTTTCTCTCATATTATGTGAACTCTTAAAAAGATGCATTTAATGTTTCCAATGTGCCTAATGGCAAAATCGGAGGACAAGTCATGTAAGTGGCAACATGCGAATGGATGACATTCAGCTATCTTGTATCGCATACAACATAAAAGCAAAGAGCAGGGCCATTGCCAACTTCATGTGTAAATTACATAATGCTTTCTCAAATGGCGTATTTCATGTCAGTTGTGATAAATGTTATTAATGGTCGTGTTCTCAGTAATGATGTCACTTTCTGTCTGAATATCAAAGAAGCACCCAGGTCACTTCTTTCTCCTTAGAGTCACTGTGGGCTTCTAGTCCAGAATTAAACAGAGAGTTATTAGGTCTTCTCTGCTTCCACCGCATAGTCTGTTGGATGGTCCTATCATAGGGTAAAGAACGCATCTTCCCCTTCTGTCAAAACATATAAGATTGCAGTGCTTTTCCCGGAAACGGTTCAGCAAGGAGTCCCTATAGGAGTTTTGAGTTTCCTTTACACATGCATGGAGTGTTTTCCTGAAAACAAAACAAACTAATATCAATCTTACTTCTATTAATGAAAACATCCAGGATAAGACAATGATTATACTATCTCTCTTTCTATTAAATAAAGAACAGGGAGTTAGTACTAACCTTCTTCTTTTTGTTACACTTTACTCATAGGTTCATAGGTTCCTAGGTTGGTACTAGGCTATCGGCCCTAGGGCCTATAGAAGCCTAGCCATAACAATTCCCTGGCTATTTCTTCCCACACTATTTACTTCCCTGGACCCCTGTCTAGCAGGGTGACTGACGTGATCCCTGGGGTGAATTTCCTTTCTCCCAACCAATCATCAAGGTTCCTTTTGAAGAGGGCCAAAGAGGTGCTCTGCTTGACATGTATGGGCAGTCTATTCCAGAGTCTGGGGAGTCTCTGGGTCAGGAACCTATCCCTCCAGCATGTTTTGTTTATTGTGATGACAAGGTTTACATCCCTGGAGTGTGTGGCTCCGCGGGATTGGGATTTCTTTAAGTGTAGCATGTCCAACAGCTCTGGGTTTGACATGGCCTTGTATGTTAAGCAGAGATCGCCTCGGATTAAGCAAAGATCGCCTTGGATTAAGCAGAGATCGCCTCGGATTAAGCAGAGATCGCCTCGGATTAAGCAGAGATCGCCTCGGACAATTGTTTTGCTGCTTCCTCTCAGTATTTGATTTTATCGCACTAAACCTTGCTCTAGTGCATTTCTGTTACTGTTCTGCTCCTCTTATATCATTTCAGCTAGGCCCTCCACTATAACTTTCTTTTCATCTGATCTTATCACTTTGTTCTTACTCCTGCTTGCTACACACTTGGAGGGTCTTGTTTTCCATCATCTGCACTGTTGACTACTCCACTACGTTTGATATTTCATCTGCTACTATTCATATCAACACTCCCCCTTCATTGCAATATAAGCTGCTGAGAATGGACTGTTGTGCTGTTCCATTATCAATACTGTGGCATTTTCAGTGTGACTAGAAACATTGAAAGAATATATCAACTCAACAAAACTGGAAAATAGAAGAAGCTTTATCTAGCTATTCAGATGAACTGATAAAACTGACAAATCAGAGATTGAAATGAAGAGAATGCTGCTGCTGTGGAACAGACTCCCCATCCACATAAAGCAAAATTCATTCCTGTCGATTTTCAAGCCTAACTTAGATATATGGATGGGAAATGGAAAATGTACCCCAGGACTGCCCCCTGTACCACTAATGGACAAAGGTTGTTTCTAAATGCTTTGTCTCATGCATGAGTGCCCTCAAATTTATCTGTGCTCTGATCCCAATTATTTTCATTACAGTAATATATAATTATCGACCATGGGATGGGTAAGGTCAATCTATAACCAATGACTTAGGTTATTTTAATGCCAAAAGAGAACTTGGCTAGACTTAAAACTTCCCACAAGGGCAGCTAGCCTAGTGCTTACTTATGAACCTAAGAGACTTACTTTTGGTGACTTCTCTGCGCTCGGTGACTTTTGAGTCATTTAGCATCTATCTGTTTAACTAAATGTGCCTGAAAACATTCTGATGACCAGCGTACCAACTTGATAAATAAACTTTTACACAAATAAATAATCAATTTAAAGGTATAGTAAGTAGGCTTAGGGTAGGTAATCTATAATCTATGGACTTTTTAGTTTCTTTATATTTGTAGACTGCTTAAAAACTAGTTTTAGGCTGTATTTGTTTATGCTGTGTTAGTTAGCAGTGGTAAGTCATAGAACAAGCCCTGCATCAAATAGTGCAAATATTTTGTTCTCACACTTAAGCTATCCCAGAAACAGCATGCTGTATATTGTTTAGATTAAAGTAACCTTGGTACAAGTCATAGAGTAACTAAGTTATATTGTATAAGATCAGTAGGATGGTGCAGTGGTGCAGCGGTAGCATTGTCACCTCACAGCAAGTGGTTCTCTGGTTTGATTCTCAGCTGGGGTGCATTCTGTGCAGTCTGCATGTCCTCCCTGCATTCATGTGGGTTTCCTTCAGGTGCTCTGATTTCCTCCCATGTTATAAAGACATACGTCTAGAGCATTTCTCCCCAGGCCTCCACTGAAAATTGACTTTGTTCCAAGTCAGACTTTTCTGGTTAATAAATTAAATATTACTGTGGAAAACTACCATTTTGTAGCTGCATAGGATACTGAAAAAGATTAAAGAGAATTGCTGATGGGAAATCCATGTTTTGGAGATATGAGTCATGTGGATCAGAAAGTTTCATGTACATACCTGTATAGTTTGTAGTGGGAAGAGTGAAAAGGAGAAACTGGAAATGAGGAATGTACGAGTTTGATGAGGTGGTGGAAAGGTTTGCTGGAGAGGCAAGGAGAAAGAAGAAATAAGTAGGGCAAAGCCCTAGCAGAAGGTAGAATGTAGGGATAGGGAGTAGTCAAAGTAATCAATAGGTTCTTAGGTTCATAGGTGGTTACTAGGCTATTGACCTGAAGGTCTTTATAAGCCTAGCCAAGTGTACCTGATATAATAATAGAGAAACCCAATATAAAGGATCTTGCCTAAACTCAAGATCTTAGTTAGCAATGACTACCCATGTCTAGGGTCATAGGTGAAATCTCCAGCAGGAATTTATGGTTTCCCATCCAGTCATCCAGGCAATGCATAACCAGAGTCATAGAGGGGCTTTGTTTGATGTGAATTGGTAGCCTATTCCAGAGGAGTGGTAACCTCTGAGAGACATATCTCTCTTTCCAGCAGGTTCTGTTTATATCGCAGGCCAGGTTAAAGTCCCTGGAGTGGGTGACCCTTGTCCTATTTGATTTGCTGGTGTGCAGCATTTCCATTAGGTTTGGATCTGAGATTGCCCTGTAGGCCAGGCACAAGTCTCCTCTAAGTAGTCTGTACGCTACTAAGTACAGTGACAGTGACTTCAGTCTGTCAATGTATGACATGTGCTGGAGACCCTGGATTTTCTTTATTAGAAATCTCTGAAGTCTGTTAAGTTGCTGCAGGTGCCTGGTAAGGTACATACCAAAGGGAGTGTTGTACTCAATTATTGGCATGATGAGGCTGATAATGCATTTTTTAGCACTGAGTTTGAGTCCATGGCTTTTGCAACAGTCAGTGGTTTGTGTAAGCCCCTCTTGAAGTATATTGACATTGTTTGGGGATTCAATGATTGCACCTAATTTGCAGTCATCAGCAAACTTAGTTATCCACAGACCCTCTGTTCTGGCCTGAACTTCTGAAGTATATCCTGAACAATAGGGGGCCCAGCACTGACCCCTGTGGAACCCCACTGGTGACAAGTCTGCTCATTGAGATAAAGTCCCCAACTTAGACTGAGTGTGGTATGTCAGTGAATCAGTTAGAAACCCACCTGACGACATAAGGCTTGATATTCAACTGGGAGAGTTTGTCAATGATGTCTGAATGCGGGATTGTGTTGAAGGCCTTGGCTAAGTCATGGTAGGCTGTATGCACAGATTTGCATTTGTCTATGGCTCTGGTGACATTTTTGAAGAAGTTTACCAGGTTTAACAGGCATGACCTGCCTTTGACAAAACCAAACTGTGTCAAATCAAGGGTTTGGAGAGCACCTATATCCTTATTTATAAGGTCCATGATAATTTGTTCTATGACCTTACAGATAAGGCTGATTAAGCTTATGGTTCTGTAGTTCCCAGGGTCTGTTGCTGTACCCCCTTTATGAAGGGGGATGACATTTGCTGTTTTCCATTCAGCAGGGACAAAAACCAGTACTCAGGCAGTGGTTGAAGAGAGTACCTAACAGAGTTGCTAACTCATGTTTTAGATAATTTAAAACACAATCTGGGATGCCATCTGGTCCCACAGAGGTTGTGTTTTTGGCCTAGGAGAGAGCATTAATGACTTGCTCTTTTGAGATGCAAGGTAGGAGCAATGTAGAGGGAATGCTTTGTGGAATGTTTAGAGGGGACAAGAGGGTGAAATTTTCACCAAAACTGTTGTCTAATAGGTTAGCTATTTTTGCAGGATCAGCGTGTGTGATGCCATCCACAGCTAGTTCAGCAGACATCTGGGTCCTACCTTTTAGGTTATGGATATAGCTGAAGAATGCCTTATGGTTATCCTTAGCTATGGTTGCTAAATTTTTTTCGAAGGTGCCCTTAGAGGATTTTACAAGTTGTCTTATTTGTTTGTTCAAGCACAGGAAGGTGTTCTTCCAGTGCTGGGACCTGTCTTATTTCTTAGACAGCAACTTCTTCCTCTTGTTGTATAACTTATTAATGCTGGATATCGAACACGGATGCTTGTTTTTTATTGAGGATCTTGTTTTGATCCTATCAGGTACAGCTGTGTCAATACATTTGTGTAAGTGTTTATACAGGGCATTTGTGTATACCCCGATATAGTTGTAAATGCCAACGGTGGGAACAGGAGCTTGGAAATTATTTACGCCATCCCTTAGGAGGGTATAATTAGCTTTGGTGAAATTTTTAGCCGGTTTTCACCTAAGAGGGGTTCAGGTGTTATAACCACTTCAGATGTGACTGTTTTGTGATCAGATTTAACCAGTTAGGGTCTTATACTTATGGTGGTACAATGGTCACCCATGTTGGTGAGGACCAGATTGAGAATATTTGAGCCCCTTGTGGGGTTGCATCCCATTTGTTCCAGGGTATTAGTGTTAACAAGTCCAGGAAACTTTGTGTGAGCATGTTGGTATTCATATAAGTTTCCCAGTCAATGGAGGGATAATTAAAATTGCCCATGACTAGAGTGTTTGGTTGTAATTTGATTGACTCAAGTAGGTCCAAATAAGCAGTGTGGGTATCTTGGTTCATTGAGCTAGCTAAAGATGACTCGAGTGGGCATCTTACCCACAGTTAGTTGAATTTGGAGTAACTCCATGGAGTTTTCCTGTCTAGCCAGTCTAGAGGTGTATTTATCTTTGATGAAGATAGATACTCTTCCTCCTTTGGTTCTCTTATTCATTTTGTGGTCTGAAAGTGTGGAAGGCTTTGAAAACATAATGGGGGAGGATGCTCAAGCAAGAATTGTAAGTGATTTAGAAAATGATAACAGTACCAGGAATACTACTCACAGCTAATTAAAAATGACTATCCAGGAAATGGCAGGCAGTTTAGTTCTTTCTTTGCTCCATGGCAGGACTGCAGCCTGGTAGGCCTTTGACAAGTGCTCTTACCTTTAGAAAATTGAGGCATTGTGTTTGGATCACTATGCTGTTTCTATTGACAAGACTAGGCAGTCAGACTACTTTTTGTTGCTGCCTCTCAGTATTTGGTTTTCTCACATAACCCTTCCTCTAGTACATTTTTGTTACTTTTCTACTACTATTGTGTTATTTCAACAAGGCAATGCACTATATCTTTCTACCCACTTTCCCTGTTTTAGATATTTTCTCACTCCTGATTGCTACATACTTGGAGGTCTTGCATCCCACTGTCTGAACTGTTGGTCACCCCAGCACTCTTGATGTTTCACCTTCTGCTAATACTCTTATCAACTGCCACTAATATCTATCTGTCTTTACCCCCTTTATGATATTGTAGCAGTATCCACTTATTTTTTTATTGTGACACTTAGAATTGCAGGTGATTATCTGAATCATCACCACTGATCTCAGTTGTTTTAACTGCTGCTACCACTAATGAAAAACTCACACATATCCCTTTCCTGGATGGTTTCCACCTCTCCAGGAAATGATGTCTTTTAAGCTTAGAATGTCACATGACTGGGATGAGTCGACAATGAGCAGGGATTGTAATACTGGGACCTGCCGAAGATAGTGACGGGTAGAGCTTTACCTTATGACATGCATGCTAAAAGCATCAATGAATGTGGGTTTGTTATGTACATTGATCTGGCATCATGGTGAGGTTGTCCTGATGAGTTTCCCCATCTGCGTGGCACAGAGAATTATGGCATTGTTTAGCTTGGTTGTGTATATATATGACATTTTATGTAAAACTACATGTTCAGTGCTTTTCACCTCATCCATCCACTGCAAATGGACCAATTCCATTCCGATGTTCCAGTTAATTAGACAAATCAGTATAAATTATTGACTGTGTACAAAATTAGATTTGCCTAGTGTACTGCTTTCCAGCACACTAAGAATTACAAGCATTTATGAACTCAAGAATCACATGTATTCCTATAATGACTTTACATTGGATTATTTCTTATCATAACGCTGTTTTTTGCATGCCTGCATTACATAGTATTGCTATATATTAAAGTGATGCTATTGAACTCTTTCCTGAATCACATTTTTTGTCATTCATTTTCCCTGCTTATGCCAATTTGCACAATTTTTCATGATTTTGTGTATTTTTTATATTGTTTTGAATCCCACTTTTTAGATCCTTTTATTACCCCAGAAATTGGCAGCAGAGAAATATATTACTTATTTGCTTGAGTAATACTGCACATAAAAATGAAGTATATTTTTATTGCTTTTGTAACTTGTTGCATTAAACCATTTAATGGTATGCCACACTGAGGTTAGTAACATCTTTACTGCCCTGACATTCTTTACTTTCCAGTTTCTAATTCTTAATCTACACTGCTTTGACTCTTCTCAGCTGAAGTCTTCCTTCCCTGCATCTTACCTCATTTTCTCACTGCTTTCTCCTGTCTATCCCGATTTTTTGACTCTCCATTTATTCCTCGTTTACAGCTGCCCACTGGTATTGCTTCATGACCCTGTTCCACACTATGCACTGCCTTCAGTATTTAAATTAATTAACATTATCTGCTATCATGTCAGGTTTTGAGAACACAGTTCATGGTCTTGTCTGTCTGTTTGTTTTCTTGTTTATTTATTTACCATTGCTGATTCCCCTTTTCCAGCACCCACTTACATTATTCTTACTTACTTCATGTGCCTATGGCCAAAAGTTGTGAACCCTTAGCTTATTGCTTCATGTTTAATATTTTTCTGCTGCCTCACAGACCTGTAGTACACTGTCAGAGGTCACATAGCATGTGCATTTGACTGACCTTGTAATTATAACAGCATCAACAGTACATAATGTAGGCCTTCGGTAATATGGTTATGATAATAACATCTATAGCCAGTTAATACAGCATAAGCAGCACTGCCATTATTAAATTACTTAAGGACAGTGACTCACAATCCTTTTATATTTTAAAAATGTAATTTATATTTGCTCTGAGCCATACAAATCAAAAGATTTGATGCAGAAATGAGAACACTAATTGCTTTGCTGCTGTATGTTTATAAAAATCACAATTGCTTGCTCTCCATAATGCCACTGGATTCTCAAAAACAATATTCCAGAGCCTTAGCTTGAACAAGCATCATTGAAGTAGGTCTATAATTAGACATCTAGTTTATCCATTCCTTTATTAACAGGGATGACTGTTACTACTTTTGCAGTGAAAAGCATTAGAGAATAAAAGAAAAAAAGCATTACAGCATCTGGCCTTGTAATTATTAACGGCACAGTATTGAGTAACAGTGGGCCTGAGACCTGGTCCATCAGAGATATTCTCTTGTTTATTTTAAAGGAAAACACTGCATGTTCAGTTCACAGTATATGAAATGGAAACAACTTTCTGAGTTTTGGTGAGGCAGTTTTACAAAATATTTGTTTGGCAGGATTTATACATATAGTCTTAAATGCATTAATCTAACTTGTTGTGAAATCTTGTCCTTATTTGCTTTCCTAATTGCTATAAATGAAAAATATAGCTACTTAATTTAAGCCTAGATCTGTTAGTACAGCCAGTATAAATTTAGCTGTAGGAGTTGCTAGACCTTGTGTCATATGTATAACGACCTCTTAGAACATTGGTACACACGCACACACACACACACACACACACACACACACACACACACACACACACACACACACACACACACACACACAGAGACACACACACACACACACACACACAGAGACACACACACACACACACACACACACACACACACACACACACACACACACACACACACACACACACACACACACACACACACACACACGACATGAATTCTAGGTAGTAAAATAAAATAGAAGACCAAGAAAAGCAAACAACAACAACAAAAAAATAACCCCAATGGGGTACTTATCTGGTGTTGCTAAATATTCAGTACAGCAACAAGATGTTTAGACCAACTAGCAAAAATGGCAAAAAAATCTAGATAGTTGCATCCATACGTCCCTTTTATGCCCTATATTCTGTGCGGGGAGCATAAATGTGACATCGGCACATACAGGATCTTTTTTAGGCTTTTTCATATTGGTCGAGCATACAGGATCTTTTTTAGGCTTTTTCATATTGGCCGAGCATACAGGATCTTTTTTAGGCTTTTTCATATTGGCCGAGCATACAGGATCTTTTTTAGGCTTTTTCATATTGGCCGAGCATCAGGCTGCCCTGGGCGGGACATCCCTTCGATTTAGAATACTGCAACAGTGATATAGAAGGGCATATACTATTCAAGTTCTGAATAATATGTGGTTGCTAGAAATGGCAGTCCCACCTAATGTTGATATGAGAGACATCATAGCTCTATATTTTTGGATATAAAGAATTAGATTTGAGAACTGTCATTAACCCAGCCACTGGGGATGCACAAGCCAGTGTATTTTTTTGTGCCGGTCCCAAGCCCAGATAAATGGGGAGGGTTGTGTCAGGAAGGGCATCTTTCGTAAAATTTTGCCAAATCATACATGCAGACAACAGTACAGATATACATACTGGATCGGTCGAGGCCCGGGTTAACAATGCTCACCACCAGTACTGTTGGCCAACAGGGTGCTGGTGGAAATTGGGCTACTGTTGGCCGAAGGAGGAGAAGAGGAGGAAGGCATGCCAGAAGGCAGGTAAAGGCTAGGACTGTGATAGTGAGGGTTGGAACTTTGAATGTTGGCAGTATGACTGGTGTAGGGAGAAAGCTAGCTGATATGATGGACCAAAGGAAGGTTGGTATATTGTGTTTGCAAGAGACCAGATGGAAGGGGAGCAAGGCTAGGTGTATCAGAGGCGGTTTCAAATTGTTTTATCATGGTGTGGATGGGGGAGAAATGGCGTACGCATTATCCTGAAGGAACAGTATGCTAAGAGTGTTTTGGAGGTGAAAAGAGTGTCGGATAGAGTGATGTTTATGAAGCTGGAAATTGATGGTGTAATGATGAATGTTGTTAGTGCATATTCTCCACAAGCTGGGTGTGTGATGGATGAGAAAGAAAAATTTTGGAGTGAGTTGGATGAAGTGGGGGTGACTGTACCCAAGGGTGAGAGACTGGTGATTGGAGCAGATTTCAATGGACATGTTGGTGAAGGGAACAGAGGGGATGAGGAAGTGATGGGTAGGTATGGTGGTAAGCAAGGGAATGCAGAAGGTCAGATGGTAGTGGATTTTGCAAAAAGGATGGACATGGCTGTGGTGAATACATATTTTAACAAGAGGGAGAAGCATAGAGTGGCATACAAGAGCAGAGGAAGATGCACACAGGTGGATTATATCTTATGTAGAAGGGCTGGTTTGAAGGAGATTGGAGACTGTAAAGTGGTGGCAGGGGAAAGTGTAGTTAGACAGCATAGGATGGTGGTTTGTAGGATGACATTGGTGATCAAGAAGAGGAGGATGAGTGTGAGGGCAGCACCAAGGATCAAATGGTGGAAATTGAAAAAGGGTAATTGTGAGCTGATGTTCAGGGAGGAGTTAAGACCGGCACTGGGTGGCAGTGAAGAGTACTGTATAGCTGGGTAACTACAGCAGAGCTAGTAAGAGACATGGCTAGAAAGGTGCTTGGTGTGACATCTGGAAAGAGGAAGGAAGACAAGGAGACCTGGTGGTGGAATGAAGAAGTCCAAGAGAATATAGAGAGAAAGAGGTTGGCGAAGATGAAGTGGGATTGTCAGAGAGATAAAGAAAGTAGACAAGAGTATAAGGAGATGAGGTGCATGGTAAAGAGAGAGGTGGCAAAGGCTAAGGATAAGGCATATGAAGAGTTGTATAAAAGGTTGGACACTAAGGAGGGAGAAAAGGACCTGTACTGATTGGCTAGACAGAGGGACCGAGCTAGGAAAGATGTGCAGCAGGTAAGGGTGATAAAGGATAACGAGGGAAACATACTCACTAGCGAGGAAAGTGTATTGAGCAGATAGAAAGAGTACTTTGAGGGGCTGATGAATGAAGAGAATGAGAGGGAGAGAAGGTTGGATGATGTGTGGATAGTGAATCATGAAGTGCAGTGGATTAGCAAGGAGGAAGTAAGGATAGCTATGAAGAGGATGAAGAACGGAAAGGCTGCTGGACCAGATGACATACCTGTGGAAGCATGGAGGTGTTTAGGTGAAATGGCAGTGGAGTTTTTAACTAGATTGTTTAATGAAATCTTGGAAAGTGAGAGGATGCCTGAGGAATGGAGAAAAAGTGTTTTGGTACCGATTTTTAAGAATAAGGATGATGTGCAGAGTTGTAGTAACTACAGAGGGATTAAATTGATCAGTCACAGCATGAAGTTATGGGAAAGAGTAGTGGAAGCTAGGTTAAGAAGGGAGGTGATGATTAGTGATCAGCAGTATGGTTTCATGCCAGGAAAGAGCACTACAGATGCGATGTTTGCTCTGAGAGTGTTGATGGAGAAGTACAGAGAAGATCAGAAGAAGTTGCATTGTGTCTTTGTGGATTTAGAGAAAGCATATGACAGGGTGCCTAGAGAGGAGCTGTGGTACTGTATGAGGAAGTCAGGAGTGTCAGAGAAGTATGTAAGAGTGGTACAGGATATGTACGAGGGCAATGTGACAGTGGTGAGGTCTACGTTGGGAGTGACTGATGCATTTAAGGTGGAGGTGGGATTACATCAAGGATCAGCTCTGAGCCCTTTCTTATTTGCAGTGGTGATGGACAGGTTGACGGACGAGATCAGACAGGAGTACCCGTGGACTATGATGTTTACAGATGACATTGTGATCTGTAGTGAGAGTAGAGAACAGGTGGAGGAGACCCTGGAGAGGTGGAGATATGCTCTATAGAGAAGAGGAATGAAGGTCAGCAGGACTAAGACAGAATATATGTGTGTGAATGAGAGGGAGGATAGATGAATGGTGAGGATGCAGGGAGTAGAGGTGGCGAAGGTGGATGAGTTTAAATACTTGGGATCAACCATTCAGAGTAATGGTGAGTGTGGAAGAGAGGTGAAGAAGAGAGTACAGGCAGGATGGAGTGGGTGGAGAAGAGTGTCAGGAATGATTTGTGACAGACGAGTACCAGTAAGAGTGAAAGGGAAGGTCTACAAGAGGGTAGTGAGGCCAGCTATGTTATATGGGTTGGAGATAGTGGCATTGACAAAAAGGTAGGAGTCAGAGCTTGACGTGGCAGAGTTGAATATGTTATGATTTGCACTGGGTGTGATGAGGATGGACAGGATTAGGAATAAGTATATTAGAGGGTCAGCCCAGGTTGGATGGTTTGGAGACATAGCCAGAGAGGCAAGATTATGTTGGTTTGGACATGTGCTGAGGAAGGATGCAGAGTATATTGGGAAAAAGATGCTAAGGATAAAGCTGCCAGGCAACAGGAAAAGAGGAAGGCCTAACATAAGGCTTATGGATGTGGTGAGAGAGGACATGCAGGTGGTTGGTGTGACAGAGCAAGAGAACAGGAAGAAATGGAAACAGTTGATCTGCTGTGGTGACCCCTAATGGGAGCAGCTGAAAGAAGAAGAAGAAGAAGAAGATTTGAGAACTGTCATTAAAAGAAAGAAGGAGTGTAGGAAAAAGTGGGAGATAGACAAGCTGGTCCCTGCTAAGAAGAATTATTGGTTGGCTAACAAAGAAGCTGAAAGATTAGCTACAAAAGCAAAGAACAAGGCAGAAGAGGATCTCTACCAGCTTCTGGAAAGTGATCCAGCCAATGACAAAAAGAAACTCTTATCAGGTTGCAAAGCAAAGACAGAAAGATAAAGAAGGTAGTTAGACACCATTCATACCGGATTCCAGCAACAACTTGCTTACCAGTTCACAGGACATCAAAGGCAGATGGAAAGAGTACTTCCAGCAGCTTCTGAATGAAGAAAACCCCACAGAATCTGTACTGCTCTATGCATAACCTACCATGAGAGAAGAGGAGGAGCCCACCCTAGAAAAAGTATGAACAGTACAAAGGAAAATGAAGTCAGAGAAAACAGTAGGCTCAGATAAGGTCACAGACGATAGGATCAAGATGTTGGGTGAGATGGGAAGAAATGGCTCCCATGGGTACTCATAGTAGTGTGGAGAGAAAGGTGTATCCCAGGTGACTCGAGAATAAGCATACTTATGCCGGTGTACAAGAGCAAAGGAAACATTCACAACTGTGGGCAGTACAGAGGTATCAAACCCTGTCACATTGCATGAAAGTACTAGAGAGGGTGACTGTTAAGCAAATATGCAGAGATGCAGTAAGTAGGATGGAAGATGAGCAGTTTAGATTCAGATCAGGATTTAGCACAACCAACCTGATGTTTGTAGTGAGACAGGTAGCTGAGAAGGCGGTAGGGACGAGGAAACAGTTCAACTTGGTATTCCTAGTCTTGGAGAATCCATATGATACGGTTCCAAGAAAGCTAATTTGGGCAGTCCTGTGATGGTTTGAAGTCCCAGAAACATTGGTAGAATTAGTGCAGGCTATGCATAAGGACCCAATGTCTCAAGTACGAATGGTATTCGGTCTCACAGAGGGGTTCCTGGTAGGCTGATCATACAGGTGATGAACTACATTAGCAAACAGGTCAAAGGTCAGAGGCCTCTGTTGTTTGCGATATACTTTTCTGAGGTGCAGGCCAAAATCAGTGGGCTATGGCTGACCAAGTTTGCAGATGACTGCAAGCTGGGCTTTGTCATCATAGGTTCATAGGTTCATAGGTTTATACTAGGCTATCTGCCCTAAGGCATTTATAAGCCTAGCCCAAATTATTGTGGCTTGCGCCACCCCTTATATGAAAAAATACTGTGCCCATTAGTTTGTTGTGCCTCTGTCCAGCAGTGACCCAGAGATGATTCCCGGGGTAAACCTACGATCTCCCATCCACAGGTCTAGATTTCTCTTGAACAGAGTCAGCGAGGTGCTCTGCCTCACATGGACCGGGATTTTATTCCACAGCATAGGGAGTCTCTGAGTGATAAATCTATCCCTCCAGCACGCCCTATTTATATCCGTGCTAAGGTTTAAGTCGCTTGCTCTAGTGGTTTTGGTGGATTTGGATTTTTGAGGTGGAGCATGTCCATTAATTCCGGGTTGGACATGGCCTTGTATGTCAGGCACATGTCACCTCTGAGCAGACGGTATGCGACTGAATAGAGCTGGAGTTTCTTCAATCTGGCAGCATATGACAGATTTTGGAGTCCCTTTATCCTTTTGGTGAGGAACTTTTGGGGTCTCTCCAATTGCTGCAGATGTCGGGTGAGATACATCCCGAATGGGGCATTGTACTCGATCATTGGTCTGATAAGTGAAGAGTACAGGGAACAATGACCTCACTAGATCTGGATGTGAATCCCTTCATGATCAGGTGGGCAATGTAGAAGGTCTTTCTAACCACTTTAGCAATGTGAGTGTCAAAAGAAAGGCCACTGTCAACCTGGGTCCCCAGGTCCCTGATAACCTCTTCTGTGCTTAGTGGATTGCCACCTATATGGTAGCTTGGGGTTACCTTGTTTTTCCCGAAGGGTATGACTATACATTTTTTGGCGTTTAACTTCAGGCCATGGCTCTGGCACCAGCTATCTGTTTCCGTGAGTCCCTTCTGAAGGATATCAGTGTCCGATGCACTTTCCACTATGGCGCCCAGTTTGCAGTCATCTGCAAACTTTGTCAGCCAAAGTCCTCCCATGTTGGCCTGTACTTCTGAGAAGTAGATGCCAAACAATAGGGGCCAAGGACCGAGCCCTGTGGGACACCACTTGTGACCGGCTTGGAGTCTGACACAGCGCCAGCAACTCTAACCCTGTGGGTTCTGTCCTTAAGCCAGTTTGCAACCCATCTTGTGACATATGGGTTTACATTTAAGCTGGTAGTTTTTCTACAATACCGAGTGGGTATTGTGTCGAAAGCCTTTGCAAGGTCAAGGTAGGCTGTATGGACTGCCTTTCCTCATCAATGGCCTTGGTGACTATTTCGAAGAAGTCGACCAAGTTCAAAAGGCATGATCTTCCCTTGACAAAGCCAAACTGGGTCGGGTCCAATGTCTGCAAGTCGCCTATATCTTTGTTTATGAGCTCCATTATGATCCTCTCCATAGCTTTGCAGACTAGACTTGTTAAGCTTATGGAGCGTTAATTAGCAGGGTCCGTAGAGGCGCCACCTTTGTGGAGTGGGACCACAGTTCCCGTACGCCACTCCTTGGGCACGTATCCTGTGGTAAGGCTGAGATTAAACAGCTGCCTTATGTGCGGGTTTAATTCCTCATTTAGCTCGTGTAGCACACAGCCGGGGACACCATCCGGTCCCATTGATGCTGTGTTTTTAGCTTTAGAGAGAGCAGCTTTCACCTGCGCATTTGAGATGTCCGGGAGGCTACACTCGGCTGGGATAGTTATCTCTCCTTTAGGGTAAAAGACGGGGGTGAAGTTTGCACTGAACCTGTCTGCCAGTATGTTGGCAATGTCTGTGGGTTCAGTGATTTTTGTATCATTTTGGACTAATTCTGAGCATATCTGTGAGTTTCCACCCAGGTTCCTAACATAGCTGAAAAGGCCTTATGATTGTCCTTTGAATCCATGGCAATTTTTCTCTCAAAATTGGCCTTAGTTGATTTTATGAGTGCTCGTAATTTTTACTAATAATGATCAGGGGTGACTTCCCTTTTATGGATTTTGTTCTATCATGTAATAGCTTTCTCCTCTTATTGTAAAGTTTGTTAATGGCTGGGGTCCACCAGACTGGACGTTTGCCCTTTGTGGAAAGAGTCTTGGTTTTATTTGGGATTGCCTGATCCATGCAGTCCTGGAGGTGTTCATAGAAGGCATTTGTAAGGGCTTCCGCAGCTTGGGTTGTGGTTTCCTCTGACTCAGGGGCCTTGAAGGATACCACACCAGTCTTGAGTAGTGTGAAGTTTGCTTTAGAGAAGTTCTTCACTATGGTCTTTTTTGTTTGGGGTGGGCGGGATGTGGATTTCCAGTGAGATTAGTTTATGATCAGATCTCACCAATGAGGGATATACTTCCGGTATGGAGCATTTTGTCCCCATGTTTGTGACAATGAGATCTAGTATATTTTCTCCTCTCGTGGGAACAGTGACTAGCTGTTCCATGGCATTTGAATTTATGAACTCCAGGAACCGTTGGGCTAGAAAGTTAGGGCTTGAGTAATGTTCCCAGTCTATATTCGGGTAGTTGAAGTCACCCAATATGATGGTGTTTGGAGATACATTTATACCCTCCAGTGTCTTCAGGAAGGCTGTGTGGGGTTCCTGAGTTTGAGAGGGTGGCCTGTAGCATGCTACAATTTGTAGAGCAGTTTTGCCTATTGTTAGTTGCACCTGGATGGTTTCCGAAGCTTCATGCGTTGCCACCAACCTGGAGGTGTGAGTATCCTTTATGAATATGGATACATCCCCTCCTTTTGTGGAGTGGTCCGGGTTTTGGTTCCGGAACGCATGATATGAGGTAAAACCTAATAGTGCCGGGGTGCTCTCAGGAGCCTTGAACCAGGTTTCAGTTACAGCACAGACATCGATGTTCTCCATACTGAGAAGGGCCTCGAGTGCGTGCATTTTGAGATTTAGACTTCTGGCATTGAGCAGCATTACCCTCAATTTCTTCCCATTTTTGTTTTCTAGGGTGGTAGGTTTAGAATTTGAGCCTTGCCTAAAAAGGCACTATGGGGTGGCAAGAGCCTTAGCCAATATCCGAATCCCAGGTGACAGGTGCAAGCCGCCCCTTGTGCAGCGTGGCTTGTCAAGCATGTCATCCCAGGCAGACAGACACTGGATCCCCTTTGAATGACACCAGACATTAAGCCAATTGTTAAAGCTGATCATCTTGTCTTTATATTGTGGCATCATTCTTGGTGAAGGAAGGATACTGCTCAGGGTTAGGGTCATACCTGTCTGGGCTACATAATCAGAGAGCTCCTCTATGTCTCTTTTCATGCAGTCCAGGGAGGTACGTCTCAGGTCGTTCACACCAGCATGGACAATGACTGTGTCATATTTGTACTTGCTGTGGAGTGACCAGTGCTTGTGTTATGTGGCGGATTCTAGCCCGATAGGCAGCTTACTGTGACCCTCTCCTTGTTCAGCCTGGTGAGTGGGATCGCCAGTGTGTCTGACTATGGAGTCACCTATGACAAGTATGTTTGGTGTTGTATTTGGCCTTAAGGGGCTGTGACTGCTTTGCACACTGCTTTTGTGGTTTATGTGTTGCTTTGGGGTGTCTTGAGGTAGCAGTTGTTTGGGTGTCTGCTTTGGAGGCCTCTGCTGTTTAGGTAAATTTTACTCAGAGCCTCGAGTATGTCTTTGTGTGTTTATGTGTTTGATTCAGTGGAGTGGTAGCATTATGTGAGGCTGGTTTTGTGGTGTGTGTAGTTGCCTTCTCCTCCTGTCTGGTCTTGCCAGTCCTGAGTTGAGAGAGCTCAGCCTCCAGTTTGGCTAAATAGCTGCATCTCCCGCAAGTATTTGTGTTATGTGGGAGGAGGAGAGGGTTGTTCAGTACATGAGGCAGTTATAACATTGCCTCAAGATTCCCAGATTCACCAGCTGGACCGAGAGGAGATTGACAACTGACCTTGGACATGCTAGAATAATATTGGGAAATCCTTAATTGAAAACAAGGGCCAGTGGGAGTGAGGGTGTAGTGCTTTTAATTTTAGTGCTGACTTATATAATTGCTTTAGTGAGCAAGTGCCAGGTAACTTGAGTGCAATGTGATACAAGTAACTAAATGCAAAACGACAAACAGTAACTTTCTTTCAAGTGAAACAAGGAAATAAGTACAGTAAGCAATGCAGATATCACTAGTGATCCACAGAAGAGCTGAGAAGTTGCGTATTAGGTGAATTAGCTTCCAGGAAATAACAAGCAAACAAACAACAAGTATATAAACAAAGCTAGATTCAGTAGGCCTGGATCTAGTCTATGATAGAGCAAACAAGGTGAACCAATTTCAGTAAGATACAGTTCAAATATTCAGGCACTATAAACCTTTAACCAGAAAATTCCCAGCTCAGAAGGGCAGAGTCCAGCCTCTTCTCCCACAAGAGTGCAGTCCACAAACCTTCTTAATGTAAAATAACTGGCCTGAAGCCCAAGTGCCTAAACCAGAACTAATACACTTGGACACTGGGCTCTCAATCAGCAGTTCCCAACTTAGAAGGATGAAAGCTGCCTGTCCTGCCACCACAGTGCTTGCCACAAACCTTCCTAATGTAAAACAACTGGTCTGAAGCCCAAGTGCTTAATCCAAAGACTTGAATGATAGCTACACTTTAATCAAGTTACAACCAAGCAGTAATAAATACCATTGAATACTTTAGAGAATGTCTGGATTAGTGCTCAAGTTACACAAACAAAGCTAGATCCAGCAGGCCCGAATCCAGTCTATGCCACAGCAAACAAGGCACTAACTTCAGTAAGAAACAGTTCAGATATGCATGCACTATAAGCCTTTAACCAGAAATTCCCAGCTCAGAAGGGCAGAGTCCAGCCTCTCCTCCCACAAGAGTGCAGACCACGAACCCTCTTAATGTAAAATAACTGGCTTGAAAGCCCAAGTGCTTAAACCAGAATTAATACACTTTTAGAATAACAGACACTGAGCCCTCAATCAGCAGTTCTCAACCTAGAAGGATGTAAGCTACCTGTTCTGCCACAACAGTGCAGACCACAAACCTCTCAGTGCAAAACAACTAACTGGTCCGAAGCCCAAGTGTTTAAACCAAAAGGCTTAGAATGAGTTACACCAAGCAGTAATAAATACAATTGAGTATTTTAAGATGATGCAAAAGTAAAAGAAGTAGGTAAAACACAAGTACAGTAAAAGCAGATGAAATTTTTTTTTTTTTTTTTTTTTCTGAACAAGTGCTGAGATCAAAGAAACAGATTTGAGTGCTGAAACTAGAAAACTGGCTAGTTACAAGAAAAAAAAAAAAAAAAAAAAACAAGCTAGAAGGCTTCCCTCAAACACAGAAGGGCTTGGGGGCTCAGAAGCCTACAAATAGTCTGTACCACTTAACAAGAAAGGCAGGAAATAAGCTTAATTTTTTTTTTTTTTTCTATTTCCCAGATGCTCTCTTTGTACACAGTAGGAGTGCCTGAAATCAGAATATGATCTCACTGCACTCAGTTGAGTGAGCAAATGAGATGGGCCCAGAGGCAGGCTGAGGCTGGGCAGTTTCAATGCCACTAAGATTAACACCAAAACAAAAACAGGGTGGGTGGGAATAACTGAAGAGCAGAATAACCAGTTAAAAATTCCTTCAACACTCCTTCATACACAGTTTAAATCAATTTAAATACTGTATTTTTTTAAAAGTAAAAGTGCATAAAAAGGTACTTAAATTCTCTTATACGTCCAGTTGAATATAACCAAGTTCTCCTTTTTTGCTTTTTAAGCCCTTTTGGGGAAGGTTTTTAAAGCAGGAAAATTTTTTTTTCAAAAAAATGCCCCCAAAACCCGTTTAAATAAGGCATATGAAGAGTTGTATAAAAGGTTGGACACTAAGGAGGGAGAAAAAGACCTCTACCGATTGGCTAGACAGAGGGACCGAGCTAGGAAAGATCTGCAGCAGGTAAGGGTGATAAGGATAACGAGGAAACATACTCACTAGCGAGGAAAGTGTATTGAGCAGATAGAAAGAGTACTTTGAGGGGCTGATGAATGAAGAGAATGAGAGGGAGAGAAGGTTGGATGTGTGGATAGTGAATCATGAAGTGCAGTGGATTAGCAAGGAGGAAGTAAGGATAGCTATGAAGAGGATGAAGAACGGAAAGGCTGTTGGACCAGATGACATACCTGTGGAAGCATGGAGGTGTTTAGGTGAAATGGCAGTGGAGTTTTTAACTAGATTGTTTAATGAAATCTTGGAAAGTGAGAGGATGCCTGAGGAATGGAGAAAAAGTGTTTTGGTACCGATTTTTAAGAATAAGGATGATGTGCAGAGTTGTAGTAACTACAGAGGGATTAAATTGATCAGTCACAGCATGAAGTTATGGGAAAGAGTAGTGGAAGCTAGGTTAAGAAGGGAGGTGATGATTAGTGATCAGCAGTATGGTTTCATGCCAGGAAAGAGCACTACAGATGCGATGTTTGCTCTGAGAGTGTTGATGGAGAAGTACAGAGAAGATCAGAAGAAGTTGCATTGTGTCTTTGTGGATTTAGAGAAAGCATATGACAGGGTGCCTAGAGAGGAGCTGTGGTACTGTATGAGGAAGTCAGGAGTGTCAGAGAAGTATGTAAGAGTGGTACAGGATATGTACGAGGGCAATGTGACAGTGGTGAGGTCCACGTTGGGAGTGACTGATGCATTTAAGGTGGAGGTGGGATTACATCAAGGATCAGCTCTGAGCCCTTTCTTATTTGCAGTGGTGATGGACAGGTTGACGGACGAGATCAGACAGGAGTACCCGTGGACTATGATGTTTACAGATGACATTGTGATCTGTAGTGAGAGTAGAGAACAGGTGGAGGAGACCCTGGAGAGGTGGAGATATGCTCTATAGAGAAGAGGAATGAAGGTCAGCAGGACTAAGACAGAATATATGTGTGTGAATGAGAGGGAGGATAGATGAATGGTGAGGATGCAGGGAGTAGAGGTGGCGAAGGTGGATGAGTTTAAATACTTGGGATCAACCATTCAGAGTAATGGTGAGTGTGGAAGAGAGGTGAAGAAGAGAGTACAGGCAGGATGGAGTGGGTGGAGAAGAGTGTCAGGAATGATTTGTGACAGACGAGTACCAGTAAGAGTGAAAGGGAAGGTCTACAAGAGGGTAGTGAGGCCAGCTATGTTATATGGGTTGGAGATAGTGGCATTGACAAAAGGTAGGAGTCAGAGCTTGACGTGGCAGAGTTGAATATGTTATGATTTGCACTGGGTGTGATGAGGATGGACAGGATTAGGAATAAGTATATTAGAGGGTCAGCCCAGGTTGGATGGTTTGGAGACATAGCCAGAGAGGCAAGATTATGTTGGTTTGGACATGTGCTGAGGAAGGATGCAGAGTATATTGGGAAAAAGATGCTAAGGATAAAGCTGCCAGGCAACAGGAAAAGAGGAAGGCCTAACATAAGGCTTATGGATGTGGTGAGAGAGGACATGCAGGTGGTTGGTGTGACAGAGCAAGAGAACAGGAAGAAATGGAAACAGTTGATCTGCTGTGGTGACCCCTAATGGGAGCAGCTGAAAGAAGAAGAAGAAGAAGAAGATTTGAGAACTGTCATTAAAAGAAAGAAGGAGTGTAGGAAAAAGTGGGAGATAGACAAGATGGTCCCTGCTAAGAAGAATTATTGGTTGGCTAACAAAGAAGCTGAAAGATTAGCTACAAAAGCAAAGAACAAGGCAGAAGAGGATCTCTACCAGCTTCTGGAAAGTGATCCAGCCAATGACAAAAAGAAACTCTTATCAGGTTGCAAAGCAAAGACAGAAAGATAAAGAAGGTAGTTAGACACCATTCATACCGGATTCCAGCAACAACTTGCTTACCAGTTCACAGGACATCAAAGGCAGATGGAAAGAGTACTTCCAGCAGCTTCTGAATGAAGAAAACCCCACAGAATCTGTACTGCTCTATGCATAACCTACCATGAGAGAAGAGGAGGAGCCCACCCTAGAAAAAGTATGAACAGTACAAAGGAAAATGAAGTCAGAGAAAACAGTAGGCTCAGATAAGGTCACAGACGATAGGATCAAGATGTTGGGTGAGATGGGAAGAAATGGCTCCCATGGGTACTCATAGTAGTGTGGAGAGAAAGGTGTATCCCAGGTGACTCGAGAATAAGCATACTTATGCCGGTGTACAAGAGCAAAGGAAACATTCACAACTGTGGGCAGTACAGAGGTATCAAACCCTGTCACATTGCATGAAAGTACTAGAGAGGGTGACTGTTAAGCAAATATGCAGAGATGCAGTAAGTAGGATGGAAGATGAGCAGTTTAGATTCAGATCAGGATTTAGCACAACCAACCTGATGTTTGTAGTGAGACAGGTAGCTGAGAAGGCGGTAGGGATGAGGAAACAGTTCAACTTGGTATTCCTAGTCTTGGAGAATCCATATGATACGGTTCCAAGAAAGCTAATTTGGGCAGTCCTGTGATGGTTTGAAGTCCCAGAAACATTGGTAGAATTAGTGCAGGCTATGCATAAGGACCCAATGTCTCAAGTACGAATGGTATTCGGTCTCACAGAGGGGTTCCTGGTAGGCTGATCATACAGGTGATGAACTACATTAGCAAACAGGTCAAAGGTCAGAGGCCTCTGTTGTTTGCGATATACTTTTCTGAGGTGCAGGCCAAAATCAGTGGGCTATGGCTGACCAAGTTTGCAGATGACTGCAAGCTGGGCTTTGTCATCAATTCATCTAGTGATATGGATATCCTCCAAGAGGGACTCACCCAAACAAATGACTGGTGTAAGAAACATGGCCTCAAACTTAATGCCAAGGAAGGCAAAATCATACCCTTTGGGGAGAGTGACATCCCCACAAATTATCACATTAATAACAAGGTCCTAAGCATGCAACCAGTCATGAGGGACTTGGGCACCCAGATTGATAGCAAACTGACTTTTGACCACCATATTGCCTCCATTGTATGGAAAGCTTTCTACATGGCCCACCTTATTAGTAAGGGTATCTCATCCAGGGACAAGGAGGTCACAATATCCCTATATTCTTCCCTTATAAGACCCATTATTGAATATAATGCCCCTTTTGGAGTGTACCTCAGAAAGCAGATGCAGCAGCTGGAGAGACTACAGAGGCTCCTCAGCAGGAGAATCCAGGGCCTCAAACATCACATCTCTGAGGAGTCTGTATGAGATTTTTGACCACCATATTGCCTCTGTTCTGGGGAAAGCTTTCTACATGGCCAGCCTTATTAGTAAGGGTATCTCATCCAGGGACAAGGAGGTCATAACATTCCTATATTCTTCCCTTATAAAGCCCATTATTGAGTACAATGCCCCTTTTGGCACATACCTCACAAAGCACACGCAGCAGCTGGAGAGACTACAGAGGCTCCTCAGCAGGAGAATCCAGGTACTCAAACATCACTCCTCTGAGGAGTCTGTTTGAGATTGAGTAGAGGCACACAGATAGGCTAAAGGCCCTGTCCCTCTGCTCAGTCTCATACAGACTCCTCAGAGGTGACCTCTGTGTGTCATACAAAACAATCTTAGACCACACCTTCATGGGACTGCTGCATATCCACAAGTCAAGCTCCATTTGAGTAACCAGCATGCAACCTCAACCTAGTCTGTGACATCAATAGGACTTGTTTTCAGGACAGATTTGTGTCCCAGAGACTCTTAATTACAATCTAGGCAGGTGTAATGCATAATAATTAGCCAATCACACATGATGGACCTATAGCAGACCTGTATAAAGTATGCATGCATCCTACATTCTGACATTCCCCCAATACTCTGGACCATTGGAGTACAGACTTGGGAATTTTAACTGAAATAATGGTAGGGGCTGCTGCATGTCTGCTACACCTGTATGTGCTAGATGCTGAAGTCAAGTGCTGCTAGTGCTGCTGACAGTAGTCCTAGGCCAAGAATGAGAAGGGTGTTCAGGCCCAGGGTAACCTTCCAGGGGCTACATGTGCTGTCGATTGTGCAGTGCTGCAGGGTGGACAGGAACATATTACAAGAACTCACTGAGCTCTACTGCCCTCAACTCAGATCCAGAGTCAACAGAGGGAAACCCATCCCAGTGGAAACAAAGGTATGTGTAGCCCTTAGGATACTAGCTACAGGTACTTTTCAAAAATCAACTGGGGACATGATGGTGGTGTCACAGGCATCTGTATCCACTTAACCAGTTCCTGGATGCTATGCTACCACATGCCAGTAAGAACATAAATTTTCCCCTTTCCCCTGAGGTGAGGGCCAGCAATATGCAACAGTTCTACCATGTAGCACACTACCCTGAAGTACTCGGTGCCGTAGATTGCACTCATGTACACAGCAAGGTACCACCTGGTGAGCAGGGTAGAAGCTTTGTCAACCATAAGGGGTACCACTCCATCAACTGCCAGGTCATATGCAATGCCCAGGGGATTATCCTGAATGTGTGTTGGCAGCCCTGGCAGTTATCACAACTCCCATATCTGGCACACATCACTGCTGTACCACATGGTTGCTAGGGAGGACATCCATTCGGCCATTTACTGAAGGATGCTGGCTATGCTCTGGATCCCTGGATGATGACACCCATAAGAAATATACACACACCCACAGAAGAACGCCATAATGAGGCACATGCACAAACTAGGAACATCACAGAGCATGTGTTTGGGCTTCTGAAGTCACAGTTCCGGTGCCTAGATATATCTGGTGGAGCCCTGCAGTATTCTCCAGCCATATGTGCACATATTTTCACAATATGTGCTATGCTACACAATCTGACTCTGTGGAAACAGCTGCAGCAGGATCAGCAAAGGGAAGGGATACACAGCCCCCCACCATTGCATAGGTCACCACAGCCACACTCACTCAGAGGAGCAACCCCCTGCTGATGTCCCTATAGGCAGATGTAGACATGCTCAGTATGCCCTGGCTTGGGCTAAGAGACAATGCATAGCACATTCACTGACAATCTCAGGACCTTGGGACTTACACCTTACTTCTATTCACATACAGAAATTAAAATTGATGCCAGGCAACCCACACATCATGTACCTATCCATGCATTGGCTGTATACTGCTTGTATCTGACAGATTCAGCCCTGAACTACAGTTGTGTCACCTGCTGCATTTTCAAGGTAAGTCCATAACTTACACAGTACTCATAAGGATTATTATGATATGGCATTGTATGTATTGATCTGATACATTATGCAAGTAAATGTGGTGGGCCACCTGGACAGAAATAACGTCCACATGGGAATACAGATACGCATTCCACTATCATGTTTCCATTACTATTCACTAGGCCTCATACATAGAATATTTATGCAGTCCTACTGCAACAGATTACTGGTTAATCAGTCAAGGGAGATGTTAGACAGTGGGGTTACATTATAGTCAGACTTTTGTGTATCTCAGAACAACATGTGATGTTGTTCCTCCACCCCAATCCAGCAGTGTTCCCTTGTAACTGCTGTAACAGTAACTCAATCATATATCAGCATTCCAGGCAGTCTCAGGACAGTAACATAGAAATTGATCATACATTGTATGTCTTACTTAACACAGGAACAACAATGTACATATATATGCAGGTGATTAGGTGATGAATGACCCTGTCTGTCAAGCTGCTTGTTTGGCTAAATGGACTAGGGCAATTAGCTTGTGTGATGGCATTTGTGGTTCTAATCTAGACATATCTACTTCTTTGGTATGTGAGGTATTATTGTGTTGTGTTTTGCAGACTGTCATTCTTTGTGTGGCGTAATATTATTAACCACTGTCACATATTAATTACATCAGACAAACTTCAGAAAATCGTAGCCAATTTGAGTGAAGTGCAGCAGTCCAGAAACAGGGGCAGATGTCATTTTATGTAACACACAAAATCCCAGACTGGAATACAGGCAGGTGTGGGCTGGAATCAGTTTATAACTAGCGAAAATCCCACTGGGCATGCTCATACACTTAGTTAAGCAGAGTGCAATTCTGTTGGTCCTCGCTCAGAATGACTTTTTATATATAGATATGTCTATAGGCACATACATATGCGTATACATATCTGTCTGTCACTATCTCTCTCCTCTTATAGATCTATATCTATCTATCTATCTATCTATCTATATATATATATATATATATATATATATATATATATAAATATATGTACACACACAAATGCATCTCTGTCTCTCCCCATATATCTATATAACACATATGTATATTATACACAGGCATGCGCACACACACACACAGACACACACACACACACACCTCCATTTATATATACACACCTGTTATATACATAAATATATATGTTTATATGTGTGTATGTCTGTATTGTCCTATATATACCTTGATAATGGTGAATAAAGCTGCACTATGACACATATATAATGTTGCTCAAAGGACCAAAAGTAAGGGCTCAACACTAGATGCTGCATTTACAGCCCCCTGTGCCTGATGGATGTCACCACACATAAGCAAACAGGTGAACAGGTGGTGTAATGTATAATGTTGTCTACACATGCATTGACAGGGAACATTGTGCTTGTCCATCCAAATGCAGATAGCCACATATGGCCAAAATGGCTACTGTAGCCACATACCTAGGATAAGAAACAGTTATCTGACTGCTACTAGATGCAGATAACAGTAAGAAGCAATGTCACTCTGAAGGCCACACACCTTGTTCAACACAAGCCTAGTTTATGTACTCCACAAGTAGTTCACCTGCAGGGATATATATAAAATAGACTTCAGCTGTGATGTGTGCAGTAAGTCCTGTGATCTGTAGTGTATAAAACCAGATAGGTAGGAGTTCTAATCTCACTCCAGGCCACTTGGTGTGTGTGTGTGTGTGTGTGTGTGTGTGTGTGTGTGTGTGTGTGTGTGTGTGTGTGTTGGTGTGTGTGTGAGATCTCCCTACCAAACAAATAAGAATCCCACATTAACTACCAAGCTGCAACGGTTCTGGACTTTTTGGCCTTTGCAGTTGATGTGGGCCTCCAAAATCCTGTCTTCCACAAGGTCTGCTGATGTCATGTACCTTAAGACTACCAGATAACTGTGTCTTATCCTAGGTATGTGGCTACAGTAACCATTTTGACCATATGTGGCTACCTGCATTTGGATGGACAAGCACAATGTTCCCTGTCAATGCGTGTGTAGACTCCGATCTTGTCTCTTGAATCTGATTGACTTCTTTGAATCAGTCTCCAGAGCCACACAGCCTATCTGAACCTCACCAAGGCCTTTGACACTATCCCCCACTCTGGAATCATAGATAAAATTACTAGGCTGGGCATTAATCCCTACGTCACCCAATAGGTTGCTAACTGGCTTACTGATAGAACCCACATTGTAAAAGTAGCCTACTCCAAATCCAGCTCCAGACAAGTGACAAATGGATTACCTCAGGGTTCAGTCCTGGGACCGCTCTTGTTTAGCATCTACTTCTCTGAAGTACAGGCCAACACTAAGGGACTCTGGCTAACAAAGTTCGTAGATAACTGCAAACTGGGAGCCATTATTGAATCCCCAAATGATGTGGATATTCTACAAAAGGGCCTTACAGAAACAGATGCTTGATGCCAGAGCCATGGGCTCAAGCTCAATGCCAAGAAATGTATAGTTATCTCTTTTGGGAAAAAACATGTACCCATGAATTATCACATAGGTGGCAGTACACTAAACACTGAAAGTGTGATAAGAGACTTAGGGACACAGGTGGACAGTGGTCTCACCTTCGATAACCACATCACCATAACAGTCAGGAAATACTTCTATGTGGCACACCTCATCACTAAGGGCTTTTCATCCAGTAAAAAGGAGGTCATTGTCCCACTGTACTCATCCCTCATTAGACCCATTATAAAATACAATGCCCCGTTTAGTATGTACCTCTCAAGACATCTGCAACAACTGGAAAGGCCACAGAAATACCTCACTAAAAGAATTACAGGCCTAAAGCAGATGCCCTATGCTGATCATCTAAAAAAACTCCACCTATACTCTGTATCATATCTTCTACTCAGAGGTGATCTCTGCTTAACATACAAGGCCATGTCAAACCCAGAGCTGTTGGACATGCTACACTTAAAATAAATCCCAATCCCTCAGAGACACATGCTCCAGGGATCTAAACCTTGTCATCACAATGAACAAAACATGCTGGAGGGATAGGTTCCTGACCCAGGGACTCCCCAGACTCTGGAATAGACTGCCCATACATGTCAAGCAGAGCACCTCTTTAGCCCTCTTCAGAAGGAACCTTGTTGATTGGATGGGAGATAGGAAATTCACCCCGGGGGTCATGTCAGTCACCTGTTAGACAGGGGTCCAGGGAAATAAATACTGTGGGAAGAAATAGCCAGGGAATTGTTATGGCTAGGCTTGTATAGGCCATAGGGCCAGTAGCCTTGTACCAACCTATGAAACTATGAACTGCCATTCCAATGTCAGACTTCATCTGTAGTATGTGTGATAAGTACTGTAATCTGTGGGGGTAAAGACTATCTAAGTGGTGTTTCTAATGTCAGTCCAGGCCACTTGGTGTGTTTGTGTTTGTGTGTGTGGGTGTGCATCTCCCTGCCAATCAAATATGAATCCCTCATTGACTGCCAAAGTGGAATGGTTCTGCACTTTTTGGCCCTTGCAGTTGATACTGGCCTTCAAACTCCTGTCTTCCACAAGGCTTGCTGATGTCACATACCTTAAATCTACCAACTGCCATTCTAATGTCAGACTTCATCCGTGGTATGTGCGATAAGTACTGTGATCTGTTGTATGTAAGACTGGATTGGAAGGGGTTCTAATCTCATGCCAGGCACTTGGTGTGTGTGGGTGCATCTTCCTACAAAATAAATATGATCACCAACATGATAAAAGAGAACAGGGCAAATTCACTTAATAAAAACAGAACCCAAAACCACCATGAACAGCTGGAATAAGGACCCAAGTAATTTAACCCTTTTATTCATTTACTTATAGAACTTCATCAGAATAAATTAGTACACACTTTGCAAACATTTAAACATCTTACTTCATGACATCGCTAAACAATTATCTAATCAAAAAAATCAATTAATTAAAACTTTTATTAACACATATTAATGTAAAAATACTTCATACCAAAAAGCATTGTGTTAGTCTAAACATATTTACATCTTCATAGGTTCATAGGATGATACTAGGCTATTGGCCTGGAGGCCCTTATAAGCCTAGCCAAGAATTTATCCCATGTTCCCTCAAAGTCAGCACCTGTTTACCCTGTCCAGCAGGGACACAAGTGGAATCCCAGGAGTATATCTCCTGTTTTCCCATCCAGTCATCCAGGTTCCTCTTAACAAGGGCTAGAGAGGTACTCTGCTTGACATAGAGAGGGAGTCTATTCCACAGATGGGGGAGTCTTTGGGACACAAATCTATCCCACCAACAAACTTCTCAAGCGCAACAAACTTTTGATGGAAATAGTCTCATTTAAACCAGGAAAAATGTCTGCACAAAACACTTGCCACTTGAGTTCTAAAAACTCAAGAAAATTATTAAATTGTTCAACAAACAAATTAGAATCAACCTTCCAAATGACCAGGAAATAACATTTATGAAATGAAGTGCAGTTAATACTGTGTCTCTCTAGAGCATTATTAACATCTTTGTTTTTAACAGCCCTAATATGTTCACTAATATGGCAACCTAAAGTTCTAGTTGTCTTGCCAATGTAAAAACATTGACAAGAACAACAAATGGCCAGGTACACTAAACCTACACTTTTTCAGTTGAACCTTCCTTTGGGTTCAAACACAAAATCCAGATGTTCAAACATGTATTGACTCTCTGCATAGATGATCCTACAAAACTTACATCCATTACAAGGAAAGGTACCTAAAGGTCCACCTCCCCCTTGACTGTAGTCTTTCCAAACATGCTCCAATAAAAATTTTAAATTACACATTCTTTTATATATAAAATTTGGTTTTGTGCCTATGATGTCACTAAGGTCTTTATTGCCAAGAATAACTTTCCAATTCTCCTGAATAATATTCTTTAACCACTTCCCTTCAAAACTCATTGGTATCGGGAAAGGCAACATTTTATCACCCTTGCTCTTTCTTCCCTAATCTTCGGGACAAAACCTGATCTAAGAATAGGGGGAAATTTGTCATCCCACAAATTAACTACTTTATCAGAAATTTCTTTCAGTTTTACATAAGGGTAACC
Source organism: Protopterus annectens (assembly GCF_019279795.1). NCBI lineage: Eukaryota > Metazoa > Chordata > Ceratodontiformes > Protopteridae > Protopterus > Protopterus annectens. The sequence continues at coordinate 9,097,994 of NC_056746.1, forward strand.
CCTATCCAAAAACATATTAATTAATAAATCTACTTCTTTTTAAAAAGTTTCTTTTTCACTAATAATATGACTTAATCTGATACTTTGTCCCCTAAAAATATTAAATATCATAAATGTAGGAAGAAAGCTACTGAAATGTAAATAATTATTACAAAATGTTTTCTTTCTATAAATGTTTCTAATAAATCTATTCTGTACAAAATCTGCAGTGAGTTCAGTATCTAAAAAGTTAGCTGTTGAACCAATACCACTAACCTCAAATTTCAACCATCTAACACTATTATTCATTTCAGATATAAATGCCTCAAAATCCTCCTTACTATCCTTCCAAATAAAAACAAATCGTCAATATACCTCTGATAAAATGTGACAAACTTAAAGGAAGGTAAAGCTGACAAATATTGATTCCTCAACCAACACATCACTAGGTTGGCAAATGAGGGGGCTACCTTAGCCACACTTGAGATCTGCTGGTAAATGCAGGCTTCAAATTCAATAAAATTGTTATTAAGTACTAACTCTAGTAAGACACTAATAATTTTAAAGTCTAAACTTAAAGTATGTGTATATTTCTTTAAACATAACTCAACAAATTCATTTCCTTCATCATGGTCAATCGAAGTATATAATGAATTCACATCAAATGTATATAAAAGTATTTCACTTCCATCAAAAGCATATTTTTTCAACTCATCTAAAAATAACCATGATTCTTTCAAAAAATGTTTACTACCTTGCACTACAGGATTTAAAATGTTGTTCAACAACATGGAATAATAATAGTCTTGTTACGAGGAGAAGAAACTATAGGATATTTAAATGTTTTATGAAGTGTGTACTATTTTATTCTGAAGCAGCTCTATATGTAAAAGAACGAAAGCGCTAAAACTACTTGTGTCCTTATTCCAGCTGTTCATGGTGGTTTTGGGTTCTGTTTTTATTAAATATGATCACAACACTGACTTAGAAAGAGGAAAGATTTTGCAGTATTTTGGTTGTAGCAGGTGATGTGGGCCTACAAATTCCTGACCACAAGGCCTGCTGATGTCATCTAACATAAGATTACCCAAAGAGATGTTCATACAAGACTTGAGCAGTGGTGCATGTAAGTACTGTGATCTGGTTACCTACTGTATTCTCGAAAGCCGACAATGTTGAATCCGACATTGTTGACATGAGAATAGCGAAAGTGCAGAACGTCGAATGGGTAAATGGAAATCTCCCTAAGGGGAGATTTCCATTTCCATTTACTTCAATGTAGTGCAGTCTCGGATTTGGTATATTTATGTCGTGGGGGTGTGGGGGGGGCATCCCCCACATGGGGAGTGCAGGGGGGCTTGCACCCCTGCCTACACCCTTTAGATTTTCTTTTTTTTTTCTGAACATTCGAAATTTTAATGGTTCAATCATTAAAGGTCGACCTTTAGTGATTCAAACCATTAAACTTTCAATGTTCTAATATAGACCCCTGTGATCTGTAGTGTGTACCATTAAGTAGGTAGGGGTTCTAATCTAATTGCAGCCAATTTAGAGTGTGTTTGTGTGTGTGTGTGTGTGTGTGTGTGTGTGTGTGTGTGTGTGTGTGTGTGTGTGTGTATGTGGTGTAGTATTCTGTAGACATTAATTAGTAGTGGTGCTATTCTCACTGTAGCCAGGTTTGTGTGTGTGGATGTTAGAGCATTTTACAGCAGTGTATGGGATCATAGGATCTTTGGACTTTACTAGTCTAATGATCCTAGGATCTTTAAAATCCTAGCTAAGTTCTTACCCTTATTTACATGATCAGCACATACTGCCCCTGTCCACAAGGGACACAGCCAGAAACACTGTGGTGAAATGATGGTCACCCAGCCAATCATACAGATTGCATCTGAGGAGAGCCAATGAGGTGCTCTGTGTAGCATTAGGTGGGAGTATGTTACAAAGGTTTGTTAAAGTTTGGTAGACATATCTCCCATCAGCATGTATTAGTAATGTCACATACCAGGTTAATGTCCTTACAGCGAGTAATCCATGTACCATTCCACCTACATAGATGCAGCATTTCCAATAAAGCAGGTTCAGACATTGCCCCATATAGAAGACAGATCACCTCTGTGTAGCCTATTTCACACATGCTGCAATGACAGTTATTTCAAATGATCCCCATAGGACAGATACTGAAGACTTGAAGTTCCCTTGTGAGGAACCTTTGTGTTGCATGCAATTGCCACTGGTGCTTGGAAAGGTACATGACAAAATGGCTATTGCAGTCGAATATTGGCCTGCTGAGGGAAGGGTATATGGAGGTTATAACCACATCATTATCAGGTGACAGTGCCCTCAGTAATGACATGAGCATGATATACTTCCCTTCTTACCACTGGGAAGACATGGTGCTCTATGTTAAAGTAGGTGTAAACCTGCGTGGCCAGGTCTATCACCCCTTAGTATGTACATCAAGTGTTGATGTTGATGTGCTATTTACCAGGAACATAGGTGGTACTGATGGAAATGATACTACATACATATTTGCATGGTGTTTACAACCATGCGTATATAAACAAGCATTTGTTATGAAAACCCTCTTCTTTGTGTTTGTACTTTGGTTAAATGGATTCCAAGCAGTACAGAACCCAGGACTGAGCACTGTGGAACACCGCTGGTAAATGATCAGCTATTGGTGGTGGATTCCCTTATTCTGAGTATGAGTTCTATCAGTGAGCCACTTAGCGACCCCGCTAATGATGTTACTGTTGATGCCTATTTTGGTGATTTTGTCAATGATGCCTGATTGGGGGATAGTGTCACATGGCTTTGCTAAGTCCAGGGGGTTGTATGGACAGATGTCCCCTCATCCAGGTTTTTGGTGACCACCTCATAGATGTCCACCAGGTTTAACAGGCATGATCTTCCTTTCAGAAATCCAAACTGTGTAGGGTTAACTGTTTTTAGATGACATATATCTTTGCTGATCAGGTCCATGATGATTTGCCTGATGGGCTTACTCAGTCTAATAGGTCTATAGCTCCCGTGGTCAGTGGATACACCACATCTGTGCAAGGGAATAACAGCTGCCATTTGCCAGTCAACTAGGATGCAGCTGGTGTTTACACTATGATTGCAAGGAGGTCACAATGGTGTTAGTAATCCTTGTTGGATTCCATGTAGGATGCAGCCTGGGATGTTAGCAGGTCCAATAGATGCTGTGTTTTTTTCCTTAGAGAGGCCATTTATGACCTGTCCTGTAGATGTAGAAGGCATGGGACAACTTGTAGGGATATTGTGGTGTACATGTGGTGGGGACAGGGGAGTGAAGTTGTCATAGAACCTGTCAGACAACAGGTTAGCTATGTCTACAGGCTCATTATACGTGGTATCATTGAGTACAAGTTCACCAACAATCTGGGCCTTTCCTCTTAGGTTACACACATAACTTCACAATGCCTTGTGGTTGCCCTTTGTGGAGGAGGCTAATTTTGTCACACACTTTCTTTTACAGGATGTCACAACAACACTGTTTGCTCATTTTAGCTGAGGAGGGTGTGCTTCCATTTCAGGGGGGATCCCTCACGCCAGCTGCCACACAGCAATGTCCACCTCTTATTGTCCAGCCTGATAATAGCACTTGTCCACAAGGCAGGTTTGCTCTATTATGAGAATCTTGTTTTCCTCCTGTCTGGTACAGCTGAGTCTATGCAGGTGTACAGCTGCTTGCATAAATCATTTGCATACAGCTCAGCATAGTTGCCTGTTCCATTTGAGGAGGGAGGTGCAGTCAGGCTATTTATACCATCCCATAGGAGGTTATAATTTGCTAGGTTGAAGTTTATTGCTGTAATTGTTGCAGGGGGGGTTCAGGTGTGCTACTTACTTTTAATGTGACTGATTTGTGGTCAGATCTCACCAGGGAGGACCTCACAGTGGAGGTGCTACAGTATTCAGTCCTATCGGTAAGTACCTGATGCAGTCCATTGCCTTCCCTTGTGGGGATGTCATGACACTGGTTGAGGGCATTGTAGTTAAGGACGTGGACTAACCTTTGGGCAAGTGAGTTTGAGCACAAGTAACCAACACAGTTGGCAAGTAGTTAAAGTCACCCCAAACCATGGTGTTGTGATGTACCTTGATAGACACAAGTAGGTTCAAATAAGCACAATGGGTGTCGTGATTCATGGAATTGCTCTTGTAGCTGGCAATGGCTTGATTAGGTGCCCTTCCAGCAGTGAATAGCACCTGCAGTGCCTCCAGGAAATCACACTATTTAACCAATCTGTATGTGTATCTTTCTTTAATGAGTATGTATACATTATCTGCATTACCTTGCACACTGTCATTTTGAGGTCTGAATGTGTGGAAGGACGTGTAGCCTGGTATGGCTGTGGTACTGTCCACAGCCATGAACCAGGCATCTGTGACTGTGTAAATGTCTGCATATTCTAACGTGGAGTTTAGTGCTGGCATTCCTAGCATGTAACAGCGTAAATGTGATGCTGTTTGAAGATGGTATTTACTCACTGGAAAGTTTTCCCTTGAGACACCACTTATAAGATGCACTATGGGAATGTCAACAGCCTTGGCCAGTACAGAAAATCCCAGGGGTGACAGGTGAAGACCATCTCTGGCAAAGCACTGAGGTCTGTTGAGCAAGTCATCCCAAGCTGACATGTAGTGGATTCCCTTACAATGACACCACATGCTAAGCCAATTATTGACTTCAGTCATTTTCCGTGTGTATTGAGCCATCATTCTAGGTGAAGGTCAAATGCAGCTGAAGGCTATGACCATACCCGCTGGAGACACAGAGTCCATGAGCTCAGTCATGTTTGTATATACAGTCCAGGGAGGTATGTCTCAAGTTGTACACACCAACAGGAACTATGATGTCATCATAACGTTACCTGATATTGACAGACTTGCGTGCATGTGTGGTATGGTGAATCCTAGCACCTCACAGGCAGCTAACTGTGACTTTTCCCATATGTAGTGTCACATCCCACTGTGTACCTTCTACACATCCAAAAAAGGACTAGCATGAGAATTACCTGTTCTACACACCTACGCTTTGACTGTGGTATAAATAGGACATGCTGCAGAGACAGGCATGTAACCCAGAGACTACATCCTATATGTAACAAGCTCCCCATCCATGTGAAGCACAGTTCCGCTGTAACGCACATCATATGCAAGTTACACAATGGGATGCGGAACAAGACAATCATAACTGGTTTAGGACACATGTATCTAATGGACACAGGGAAATTGTAGATGGTTCATCTCCCATGTCACAGCTTGTAGATGTCTCAGCTCCCAAAACCCTGCTTACACTTATCAAGGGTATCAGACCTTGTCAGAGATTAGGGATGCATGACTAGGCTGAAATAAGCCATTGTTCTTGTTAACCTATTATACATGTATGAATCTATGGAGTCATGCACCTGTACTGCTTTACCTTTCTGAAGAAATTTTTCTTCTGTGCTGACATTCAAGCTTGTGCTCTGACATTTATGGGTTTATTGTAGCTTTGTACCCATAGGTTTGTCCTACGCAATCCTGAAACTGAAACATAAACAGTTCTATGAGACACCTTTCATTATGTAAGTATACAGCCATTACAACAGCATCCAATGTAATGTACACAAAATAATATGGCTTACTCATTACAAATTGCAGTACAAGTGGCATGTCAAAGGCAACAATGGATGAAACAAATATATAGTAATTTATACAGTCACCCTGTGCATCTGACACATACCTTCATTCCCTCCATTGATGAGAAGGATGATAGGGATGTGGTAAAGGTATCATCACTTGCACAGGGTGTTTTGTGGGGAGCAGGAGGCCTAGGCTGACCCAGTAAGTTGACAAGTGTGTGTGTGATTCAGGAAGGGAAGCAGGCAAGATGGACCATGGAAATTTGGCATGTATGTCGTAGGTCACCTGATTGTGACAGTGGTGTGTGCGTGTCTGCATGAACACAGTCAAGCTCTGTGCTAGCCTTACATGTCTGTATGTTGGACAGCTTTAAGCCATGCATGGTAGAGCTGACAGTTCATTACCTTTCCCCCGAACACAGAAACTGGCTCTGCCATGAGTTGCACTGCAACTCCATGCCCAATGTCAGAAGCAGGGTTACTACCTGAAGGTGACTGTTGTCAACTGGGACTGTGCCCTCCATGGGAATGCCCAGGACCATGACCCCATGGTCTGCCATGCCTTGGTGTGGACAGCATACTCCCCTCTGGAGCGCTGAATGTACTGCCACTACAGGAGCATGATTGTACATGACCACGTGAACTCTCAGCTGATGTGGTTGCCGACCTACGTCCATGGGTCCAAAGCTCAACCCCAACCAGATGTTCCATCACAGACAATATGCGTTCCAAGACAGATAGTGTGCAGTCTGTCTCAGACCAACGTCTTTCCACTGTGTCAGTCAGCCGATCCTGGGTATCAGCAATGCAGTGGAGGCAGTCATGGATGTCAGACTGTGCTGCATCCATAATTGATAGCATTCTTCTGGAGTTCCTTTCAGAATGTGCCTGTGTCTCCATGACTGCCCTAAACATACGCCGAGTGACACATGATGAGACACCTGCAACGGGTGGTGGAGGGACAGCAGGCCAACTTTGAGCACTCCTATTGATCCGCCTGTAGGGAACCTTGGCAGCTCTTTGGCTATGGCCAGTATTGACACTCACTGCAGCCATAGTAGCCAGACTTTCCTGTTCAATGTCCCAATCCTCCAACTGTCCAATATCTGTGACCTTAGGGAATGGGGTATATGTAGGCATACTGACTGTGTACGGTGATAATGAGGGCAGAAGAGGGATGTCAACCTTTGTGACAGATTCAGCCCCTGCAACCCCCACCTGTGCCTCACTTTGGCAACCATCATCATCAGAGTCTGAAGAGACACTGACATCAGGTTGTGAAGGGGACAGAGACCAACTGGTCACCTGTGATAAAAAGGGAAAAGAAGTGCATTAATACCTGCACTACTGTGCTCTGCAGTACCATGTTGCAATATATGTTAAGCTGTATACACTGCTGTTACAATTAACAGACTTGTTTAACCCTCAAACTCATATAGTGGGACATGAAGACATTCTTATCTAACAAACATCTGTAGTTCTTGTAAATAAAAACTCTTTACACAGGAATCTCATGAGCAACAATGATGCACGCTGTTGAGATTTGGCAAAACTTTGCAAAGCTGACACATATGGCAATCTGTAATGTCCTGACAATACTATGAAATCTATCAATGTGCTCAAACTTACAAGGCATAGGTATGAGTTTAAACTGTGTACAGTCAGAAAATATCTGTGCAGTTGGCAATCATGCAGGCAGTACATCAATCCAGTCAGCAGCCCTGGGATGACACTTTAACAAATACATTGCACTAAATCTACATCTCTAACAAACCGTGTTGTGCTGACTGGGAGCAGGAGCATGGCCTTCTCTGATTCCTGACAGTCCTGTGAAAATATGAGGGAGAGGTAATGTACACAGGATCACATGTTGCACTATAACAGGGTAATACATCCAAAGATCCCACATTTACAGTAGCTAATATGCTAATTAGTATGTTGGTCACAATCTGAGCATGACATTCAAAGTACCGCTAACCCCCCCCAGAAAAACACAACACCCACGTAAAACTATGTACACTCTTGACACTCTGAATACTATAGTATTCCAGTGCTGATCCAACTGAGCATACCTGGATGCTCCTCTTGCATGGAAACAGTGGCACCCACATCCACAACATACTGTGTGATGATGCCTGGGAGCTGTACTGTACTCCTAGGTTTGCCAGAAATTCCTCAGTGGCTTACAGTGGTTGTTCTGCTGTAGGTCCTCCACCAGTGACACCACAACCCCTGGCCACGTTTTCTGCTCTTCTGCATGCAGAGTTGATCATATAGGTGGCACTGTGTCACACCTGTTCGTATGTCCTGCTCTGATGACTGATAGCATTCACATCACAGACCAGGTCAGCCTACAGTGCTGCCCATTCTTCCCTGTTTGCCCTCCACCTGGACAGTAGATGTTGATGGTGTTGATGCAAGGCCTCCAGGATGATTTCATTTTCAGTGTTTGTAAAAGCGCCCCAGCATCACGGATACATATTTCCTGAAAGACAAGAAAATTGGAACACATGTCAGTATCACATATGTGGGAGTACAGTATGTAAAGATACATCAATAAAGGATGGTTAGCAGTATTCACTTCTTGATTACACATGTCATACTCGACAGTGTGCAAACATACAAAGGGTGTGGATGCAAGTTGGATAGTAGCAATAGTAAGCTATTCCTGTTTATGCCATGATGGATACTGATGTATGCTCACACACGCAACACAGGAGTCCATTGTAGTGTGGACCCTAGGGCTACCCCCAACTTATAATATATAAAAACAACCATGCTAAACAAATAGCAGTGTACTATTACAACTGCTATCAAGCGAAATTTTCAGGAGACTGGTGTACCTAATTAACACAAAGCATCCTACTCTTACTGTACTCTAGCTCCTCTGTAGGTGTAACACATCTGGAAATCAATGACATGCTATCAGTACAGTTCTAGGAGAGGCTTAATGATGTAATCCCCATTCCCCCTAAGTATATTCAGACATATGCACTATGTTGTTAACAAATGGTTACATACCTGATGGAGTATAATACTCCTCTGTTGAAAGGTACAGATATATAAATGTTGTGCCAACAAATTCACCCTACAAAGTAACTTTCATACACAATTATTCCCCTAGCTAGATGTTTGCATTTCTAACATGGTTCTCATTGATTACCTCTGAACCAATCTGTGCTACTGGAATGCTAGTTGCAGCCTACACAGCTGATTTGCAATATAATCAGCCAATCCCATGCAACCACTGAACAAGATATAAGGCCTCAATGTAGCTTACAACCCCTTTCATATATATATTGGGGTGGAAATTAGTGAGGTAAAGATACTATGTCACTGCAGAGAGAATGGGATCACCAAACAGGCCGTGGCCTGCTTCTCTTCTGGATCACCAAACAGGGCGTGGCTTGCTTCTCTTCTGGATCACCAAACAGGCCGTGGCCTGCTTCTCTTCTGGATCACCAAACAGGCCGTGGCCTGCTTCTCTTCTGGATCACCAAACAGGCCGTGGCCTGCTTCTCTTCTGGATCACCAAACAGGCCGTGGCCTGCTTCTCTTCTGGATTACCAAACAGGCCGTGGCTTGTTTCTCTTCTTGGGATTGGTGCTAAAACTAGCTAGTTTTAGATAGAACTAGCCAGTTGTTTAGTTTCAGCACTCAAAACTGTTTCCCTGTGCTCAGCACTTACTCAGAACTCGTTGTAAGCACTAAATAAACTACAAATTACTACGGCTCTCGACTTTCCTCACTTGTCAAGAGGAAAACAGTTCTTAGTACTTAAATTAATAAGCACCTATCCAGACATGTCCATGGGTCAGCTCCCGGTGTTTTCTCCTGTCCACCTGATGAATCTGGGCATCTTGGGGCAATGTAGCAATTGCCTCATGTACACAGACAACCCTCTCCTCCTACCACCCAACACTACAACCTGTGAAAGATACACCTATCTAGCCAAACTGGAAGCCAAGCTCTCTCCAGCCAAAACTGGACTAGACAGTCAAGAGGAGAAGGTTAACACCTGCACCACACCACACTCAACACATAGTCCTGCAAAACCCACACTACCAAAACCCACACATAGAAACACAAAGCACACACCCACATTCACGGAGGCTCTCAGTAAAAATCTGCCCAAGCAACAGAGACCTCCCAAGCTGAAGCGCAGACAACCACCATCCCCCAACACTAATCAAATGACACATAGCCCACAATATCAGTGTGCCAAGCAACAGAGATCTCCCAAGCTGAAACGCAGACAACCACCATCCCCTAACACTAATCAAATGACACATAGCCCACAATATCAGTGTGCCACTCAACCTCAACCCATAAGGCAAAACAACACACCCAACATACTAGTCATAGGTGATTCTATAGTCAGGCACACTGATGTCGCACTCACCAGGCTAAACGAGGAGAATGTTACTGTAAGCTGCCTGTCGGGCGCCAGGATCCACCACATAACCCACGCACTCAGGTCACTCCACAACAAGTACAAATATGACTCTGTCATTGTCCATGTTGGTGTGAATGATCTGAGACGTACCTCCCTGGACTACAGGAAAAGAGGCATGGAGGAGCTCTTGGATCTTGTAACTTAGGCAGGTATGACCCTAGCCCTGACCCTAGCATCCTGCCATCACCCAGAATGATACCACGGTACAAGGACAAAATGATTGACTTCAACTATTGGCTAAGCTTCTGGTGTCATTCTAAGGGGATCCAGTATCTGTCTGCCTGGGATGACATGGTCAACAGAACACAATGCCTTGCCAGAGATGGCCTGCACCTGTAGACCCTGGGATTCCGGATACTGGCTAAGGCTCTTGCTAACCCTATAGTGCCTTCTTTAGGCAAGGTTCAAATGCTAAATTCACCACCGTAACTGGTACAACCAAGCAAACTCTGAGGGTAATGCTACTCAATGCTAGAAGTCTAAACCTCAAAATGCACTCACTTGAGGCACTCCTTAAAATGGAGAACATTGACATCTGTGCAGTGACAGAGACCTGGTTCACAGCTCCAGAGAGCACCCCTGCATTACCAGGTTATAGTTCATACCACACCTTTCGGCCACCTAACCTGGACTGAAACACTAAAGGAGGAGGCGTGCCCATATTCATTAAGGATATCCCCACCTCATGGCTAGTTGCTCAACATAATGTATCCAAAATTATCCAAGTGCAACTAACACTGGGCAAGACTGCAATCCAGGTTGTAGCTTGTTACAGATCCCCCACCATGCCCCAGGATTCCCACTCTTCATTTCTTAAGATACTGGAAAATATTAAGGTACAACCTAATACCTTAATTATAGGCGATTTCACCTACTCCACCATCAACTGGGAAAGCTACTCATGAACCAACTCATTCACTCAATGTTTTCTGGAATTCATAAATTCCAATGCCTTGGATCAGTTTGTCCACATCCCCACCAGGGGCAGCAATATCCTGGATCTGGTCATTACCAATATGGGTAACTGGTGTTCCACACCAGAGGTCAACTCCTCGCTGGTCAGATCCGACCACAAGCTAATCACCCTAGACATCCATATCCCACCCCCTATTAAGGAAACCACCATCAACAACTACACCAAAGTCAACTTCATGCTTTTTAAGACAGAAGTGGCAAATTTCACGACACCCATGTAGACGGAAAATAGAGGTACGACTGCTGAATCTTATACAAATGCACTGTATAAGCACATACATGAATGCATGGATCGTGCCATCCCCAACAGAACTAAGATGCTATCCCCCAAAAAAAGGAAGCCAATCTAGTGGTCCCCTGTCATAAACAAACACTACAAGAGAAGGAAGAAGCTGTTGCAAAAAGAGTAAAGTCCCAAAATTGGAGGAACTCCCTGGTCAGCCTCAGCAAGAAGCTGAGATCCCTCATAAAATCCTCCAAAGCCAGTTATGAAAATAAAATCATCACTGATCCCAAAGACAGCCACAAAGCACTCTACAGCTATGTCAAGAATCTCAATGGCAACACTCAGATCTAGTCTGAACTACAGCACAATGGCACTAAATATACAGAACCAACCGATATTGCCAACATCCTGGCAGATAGGTTCAGTGCTAACTTTAGCCCCCTCTCACCCTCCAAAGGGCCCATCCTAATACTGGAAGAATGCAAAGCCCCTGTAATCACGGATGAACAAGTAAAGACCGCACTCTCCAAAGCCAAGAGCACAGCATCCATGGGACCAGACAACATCCCAGGCTGCATACTGCACGAACTACAGAATGAACTGGCACCCCACTTAAGTACCATGTTCAATTATAGCATCACCTCAGGCTATGTGCCTACTGAATGGTGCACAGCAAAGGTCATTCCACTCCACAAAGGGAGTGCCACCACAGACCCTTGAAACTACTGCCCCATTAGCCTGATGAGCCTGGTCTGCAAGGCCATGGAATGTATCATCTTGGAGCTTATAAACAAAGACATAGGTAACCTCCAAACCCTAGACCACACTCAATTTGGGTTTGTAAAATGTAGATCATGTCTACTAAACCTGATTGACTTCTTTGAAGCAGTCACTAGAGGCGTAGACGAGGGCAAGGTAATGCACACAGCCTATCTTGACCTCACCAAAGCTTTCAATACCATCCACCACTCTGGAATTAAAGTTAAACTCACTAAACTGGGCATAAATCCCTATGTCACAAGATGGGTGGCCAACTGGCTCGCTGACAGAACCCACACAGTAAAAGTATCCGACTCCAAGTCTGACTTCAGACCAGTGACGAGTGGAGTACCACAGGGTTCAGTCCTGGGTCCTCTCCTTTTCAGCATCTACTTCTCTGAAGTACAGGCCAACACAGAAGGTCTTTGGTTAACAAAGTTCACAGATGACTGCAAACTGGGAGCCATAATAGAATCATCTAATGATGCAGACATTCTACAAAAGGACATTCTACAAAAGGGCCTCACAGAGACAGATGCTTGGTATTAAAGTCATGGCTTCAAGCTCAAAGCCAAGAAGTGGATTGTCATCCCTTTGAGAAAGACTCAGTACCCATGAACTACCACATAGGCGGTAGCTCACTAAACACTGAAAATGTGATAAAAGACTTCGGAACACAGGTGGACAGTAGTCTCTTCTTTGATAACCACATCACCACAGTAGTCAGGAAATCCTTCTGTGTGGCACACCTCATCACAAAAGGGTTCTCCTCTAGAAAAAAGGAGGTCATTGTTCCTCTCTACTCATCCCTCATCAGACCCATTATAGAGTACAATACCCCGTTTGGCATGTATCTCACAAGACACCTACAACAATTGGAAAGACCACAGAAATACCTCACTAAGAGGATTACCAGCCTCAAACAGATGCCATATGCAGACCATCTAAAAAAATTCCAGCTCTACTCCGTCGCATATCGCCTACTCAGAGGCGATCTCTGCCTAACATACAAAGCTATGTCAAACCCAGAGCTGTTGGACATGCTACAGTTAAAGAAATCCCAATCTCTCCAAACCACACCCTCCAGGGACCTAAACCTTGTCACCACAATAAACAGAACATGTTGGAGGGATAGATTCCTGTCCCAGGGACGTCCCATACTCTGGAACAAACTACCCATTCATGTCAAGCAAAGCTCCTCATTGCCCCTCTTTAAGAAAAATCTTGATGATTGGATGGGAAATAGAAAATTCTTCCCGGTGATCACTTCTGTTGCACTGCTTGACAGGGGCAAAGGAAAATAACTTTCTTGGGTGTCGAAAGCCAGGGAACCTTTTTGGCTAGGCTTATATAGGCCGGCCGATAGCCTAGTACCTACCTATGAACCTATGAACCTATAAATGTCTGTAGCAGCTAGTATTTACATACAGATGTGTGTGTTACAGGCTGAAGCTGGTGCTGCAGACAATAAGCATAGCTAGAGAGGATGAACATTTTGCAGGACAACAAGCTTTTAGAGTAAGTGTGGGGCCCATGGTAGCCTTGTTGTATAGGCAGAGCCAGATGGAGGGAACCCATTCCACTGGAAATTAGGTAATGTGTTCAAGGTAAGTATGTCAGCCAAAGGTATCAGTAGCAGAATAAAAGGAAAACTGACTGGTATGTCCTAGTAAAAGGTAGGGGTTATATTAACCATTATGTCACGCAGTTGGGCAACTGAGAAGTCACGTGTTATGTCATGGTAGTCCCCTGTCATGTGTGTGCTGGCAACCCTTACATCTAGCACAACTGCCATATATGTATGCTACTTGTGCAGCTGGGGCTGTCTGTACTATAAGTAGCAAATCACTGCAGGCTGCAGTCTGATATTTCTAGGCCACAGTTTCAGTACATACTGCAAAATCCTCTGAGAATTCAGGATAATGCTTGACCTGACATTCCCTGCACTTTCTAGTGTTGTAATACGAGTAGTTAACAGTGGTCCTATCTGTAGGCCTTTGATTTATATATTATTTAGAAGCTACTACTTTGGGTGGATAAATAGGTGATGAGACAGATATACATATCACATTCTATAATGTTGACATCCACATACATGTATTTTCAATGCTAGATGCAGCTGTAGTTGAACCCAGGACCGTGTGTACCAAAAACTAATGTTCTTAATGCATGTTACATACTGAACTTCCAAGTCACTCCTACAGCAGGTGTATTTTTACACGTTGCAGATGTCATTCCACAGTTATCTGCTGTTACATTTTTGTTGTTGAGTCTTTCCGCTTTTCCCGGTTAGGGGACACCACAGCAGAACTCCGGTCCGCTAATGATTGGCAGTAGATTTTTACGTGCCAAGTTGCCGGCCCTGATGCACAACCTTCAATGAAGGTACGCCCATTCACCCATGTCTCCACGCAGAAGATGGTCTAGCTGAGAATCGAACAGGACAACGTCTTACTGTGAGGCGACAACGCTACCACAGCACCACCACTGCAGTCAGTTATCTGCTGTTACATACCTCACTTATATCTATTATTATATGCATGGCTTTAGAGTGATGTATTTGTCTACCAGAGTCCCAGTTAAAATCCAATTTTTCCATTCATGCTTTAGCAAGTGTATTTTTACATGTTGTACATATAATTGCATGGTTACCTGCTATTAGATATCTCCCTTACATCTGTTCTTATGTGTATGGCTTTGTACTGATGTATTTCTGTCCTAGAGTCCCAATTACAGTACTATTTTTCTCTTACTGTTTTAGCTGATTTACATGGTGCGGCGCAGTACACAGCATCACTTAAATATGCTTAATGATGGGAATGTGAGCATTACTATGTCTTGATTAAAACACCTATGTTAATTAGCAGTTGTGTGGCATGGCGAGTTGATCCAGTGTTTTGCAGGTGCGATGGTCCTGTGTTCAAAATAGGGTGCAGGTGTACTGTTTGAACATGATTAATATTTTTTCAAATGGCTATATCAATGTAGCACTATTTAGCATAGCTAAGCAATGCAGAGCACCACATCACGTTGTGCAAAAAATCTTTAAAGAAAAGAAAAATGGGAAGATAGGACAGTGGTGAAATGGAGTGCAAGCAGGGGGGAAACAGTGAAAGGCAGGTAGGGATGTGCAGGAATGGTGTAGGGCAGAACCATAGCTATCCATTTCTTTTGTGCACTTTAACAGATTTTTTTAGCTGAATTTGAACTGTCACTCCCAGAGAGAGGGTTGAGGACAACAGAAGTGTGTTGTCAAGCCAATTGGACCAAATTAAGTGTGTCCAGTGGACAAATGTATGAAATGGAGAGCTATGTATGGGATGAAGTTTTTTTTGTTTGGGACAGGTGCCCATTTTATTTTTTAAGGTGAGAGTGGAATGCTGGAGAAGGGACATAGGTACATGTGGGGGAGGTAAGTTGGGAAGGTGAGGAAGCATTTGTAGACAAACAAGACAGAAAAGACAGCAGATAGGGTTGGTGTGTGACAAAAGCGGGGGTAAACACCTTGGTTGGGGAGGGTGTTGTAGAATCCCAGTCGCATGGATGTCAGACATGGTAGCAGTGTGACACAAGTCCTCACTCATGGGACTGTCAGTACTGCTCCTTCACTGCTCCTGTGGAGGCAGTGGTTGACACTGGTGTGTGGGGTGAGGCTGCTTCACCAGGATGGACAACATGCTCTCCATCTGGCATAGGCGTGCACCGAGAGTTTAGTGTAGCAGCCCATGGACCATGCCTGGCAGTTCTTCATGGGTGACATAATCATCATCTCCACTTCCACTCCCAGAGGGGGCACCAGCCCCAGCCTCTGGGGCAAAATTACCTGATGGGCCAGGTAGTGCAAGGGCAGCAGAAGGGGCTCCACCAGGCTGTGGCCCATATGTGCTGGGCACTGTTGCTATGACCTGGGGTGCCAAAGTAAGTGGATTGCCAAGAACTGGCCTACCTTGTCGTGTTATAGAAAATAAACATAACAAGAGAATAAACATAACCAAACATATGTTAGTATTAATATTATAGAGGATAATAATGATTAATCAAATGAAATAAGAAGGAATATTATGAGGATCACATCAATAAATAATATTAGTAATATTATAACAGCAAAGCAATATGAAATTATACATAAGGTCAACATAAGAGGTAGTCACAAAAATATATATTAATATCAAATCATAATAATAAAGAACATTAATAAATTAAAGAAGAGAAGGGTTGGGGTGAGAGAGAGAAATACCAGTAGTAACTTTGCAGGTAATATTACTACATGGACTACTACTATTACATACTTCTACATATGTACAATTTCAGTTGTGAGTACAGTGACTGCAACTATTGTATAGATGATGTTGCATGTACATAGCTCTCAACCTGTTAGCATGGGACAGAGACCCAACTACAGGGATCAATTGTAAATAGCATGCGCATACATTAGTAGCAAGGTGTTCTTACAATGGATTTGCCAATAAATTGCATTCCAAGTAATGTCATTTATATGCTAATCAAGGACCAGACATATGGGGCATTAGTCATTAGATTCCAAAAAAATCGTGACAGTTGAGAGGTATGTTTGTGCATGCTAAGTAGACTAGACAGCCAGTGATTTTTAGTTGGCTGCCATGGGATTAGAACCCACAAGCTGTGACTACAGGGAAAAAGTGCACTTAATTTAACAGTTGACTGTTGTCAGATTAGAACACACATGCAATGAATCCAGGAATAATGCACACTTATTTGACAAGATTACATCAGAGCACAATCCTGTTTTAAACTTTATTGATAATGTTCCTTAAAATCTGGCATGTATACATATGGATAGCTGCCCAGGACCTCAGCTACCTTACCCATATACCTTGTTCCCCGACTGGGTGGAATATGCAGCATTATTTCAGACAAAATGGCCAGAACACAGGCTTGAACCTTACTGTGGGAATTGCACTACATTTATTTCAGACAGTTTTTCCTAGTCTTTATTTATTAACATTTCACAGTTGACTGGTGTCAGACTAGAACACACATGCAGTGAATATAGGAATAGTGAACACATATTATTTGAAAACATTACATATCAAAGCACCATCACCCTTTAAAATTTATTGATTAATGTCGCTTCAAGTCTGGCATTTAAGTCTTCTAAAAAATAACACATATCCCCTCGCCATTAAGTGAGTGCAACCTACAGCATATTTCATACAATGAGCAGACCCAGTGACTGTTACTGTGGGGCGACCCCAACATTAACTGATGTTTGGAAGTTATACTACACAAAAATGCATGTTTACTTGGTTTAACTTGCTTTACCATTTCAGGTGGACAGTGACGCATTACGAAACATGTTACATGTCCAAGGTATGTCATACCTAACTGTTAAGACTGCAAACTCTGTAAACACTTTATTATAAAAGTACATTATGCAGTAGGCTATTACTTTGATGTTTCCCTACTTACCACACTATCACCTCATCCGGGCCAGGTGTCCTGCATGGGACTGGAAATTGTGAACCCTCCCTTCTGCAGCTGTTGTCAGAGAAGCAAACCATTATGCATACCAAGCTAAATAAAAATTCACCACAAAGGCCAAGTGAATAAACCAGCACAATAACCACCAAAATTCACTATTAGCCTCAGAAGAAACGACAACTGAATTAGTGTAATAAATTTTAATGTCCACTTTCGTAAAACACTTCATCAGAATGACAAAAACACAATTCCACACTCTATTTAAAACCAAAATGTGAAATCAATTACAACTTTAATTAAAACCAATTAACCACTTATGGTATAAAAAGTTAACCATTTAACTTCCTATTTTTAGGAAACACATAATATCTGAATGTTCATGCAAACCTGCTGGGGTGTCTGCACCAAGTTTTATCTGCCAAAACACTTCCTTGGTTTCCACTTGATTCTTAAAATTTCCCCCTCTCTTATATACACTAACCTGTTGTAAAATAGTGAATAAAAACTTTTTAAAATTAGCGCAAACTCTAGAATGTTTGTACAAGGCATTATTTTCATCTCTTCATTTTATAGTCCTAAAATGTTCTTGTATTCTATCACACAAATGTCTAGTAGTTATGCCAACATTAAAAGAGTCACAGGCTGAACACAGTGCAAAATAAACCACCCCAATGAACCCACAACTATATCTAAACTTAAAAATTATGTTGTAATTTAAGTGGGATAACATAACAAAGAGGCTACACTTGTCCCCATTGGACAAGCATTGGGCAATACGCCACTGTTTGTTAATACCAAGGTCCATAGTATAAAACAACTAATAGAGAAAGCATACTAAAGTTCCTCCTATTACTACTAGTAAGAGTAAAGGAACGTATAAATATAATGGATGTTCTAGCTGTAGATATATTTACGAGCATTCCTTTTTAGATGACAAGCGAATATGTACTGTATATGTAAGCAAAGGGAAGCATAGCTAAGCACTGCACTGCGACATACCACTCAAACAGGCAGAATTAAAAAATAACAAAATAAAAAAAAAATTTAAATTGATTACATCCAGTTTCTATTTTTAGATATACATATACAGCAGACATCTGGTATATAAGCACTGCTTGGCATCACTAAACACAGCACTGTGCCATACAAACAAGGGGAAAAAAAAAAAAAAAAATATATATATATATATATATATATATATATATATATATATATACACGCACACACACACACACACACACACACACACACACACACACACACACACACACACACACACACACACACATACAGTTTCTATTTTTAGATAAATAGCAGATGTCTGCTTGGCGTCGCTAAGTACAGTGCCGCACTGTGGAAACATCTCATAAAGATTAAAAAAGTATTGTCCTGTGCTTACCATCTGTCCGGAGTTTCTCTGGAAAATCCAGAAGTACAGAACAGCCTCTACACTGTTGCTTGCATGGATTCGATATCCGTGTTACTCTGATCTCACTTGGCACAGAGCTATGATTAATATGCATGGCACGCTGCTGTGGGGGAACCGTGGCCATGTACATGGATACATTTCGTGTAGGCTCTACATGAAGTCTACATGGATTTTATTGAATCCTGGGGTTAGTTTAGTTAAATAAGGAGAGCGTGACATGCAGCTGGCCAAACACCCCCACAAAAACACAGTTTTATTTACTTTTTGTGATTTTTTAATGACAGCAGCTTTTGCCTTTTGTGTATTGTGTTAGTGTCTCAGTTTTATTTCTTACTGAACTCATAGATTGGCACTCATTTGTTTAACATGTCTAAATTATCTGAATCATCACTTTGCAGTATCTTATTTACAAATGTTATTCTTGCCGCACTGTGGAAACATCTCATAAAGATTAAAAAAGTATTGTCCTGTGCTTACCATCTGTCCGGAGTTTCTCTGGAAAATCCAGAAGTACAGAACAGCCTCTACACTGTTGCTTGCATGGATTCGATATCCGTGTTACTCTGATCTCACTTGGCACAGAGCTATGATTAATATGCATGGCACGCTGCTGTGGGGGAACCGTGGCCATGTACATGGATACATTTCGTGTAGGCTCTACATGAAGTCTACATGGATTTTATTGAATCCTGGGGTTAGTTTAGTTAAATAAGGAGAGCGTGACATGCAGCTGGCCAAACACCCCCACAAAAACACAGTTTTATTTACTTTTTGTGATTTTTTAATGACAGCAGCTTTTGCCTTTTGTGTATTGTGTTAGTGTCTCAGTTTTATTTCTTACTGAACTCATAGATTGGCACTCATTTGTTTAACATGTCTAAATTATCTGAATCATCACTTTGCAGTATCTTATTTACAAATGTTATTCTTTTGGATTGTGCCTTACACTGATTTTAATGGCTGAAGTCAAGTGAACATAAACGCTAACAAGAAGGAAATAACATCTGAACAAAATAAGTGATGAAGAAATTTAAGATAGTTGTTCATTTCTTAGTTGTGTATTCCTCATGATGTGTATTTTGTTACATTTTTGATTCAGGATGGAAAAAGGCCTATAACGTTCACTACACAACTGATTACTATACTAAATGAATATTTTAGATAGCATGGTGTGACTTAGAACTCTGCTACACAGCTCCAGTGTCATGGACTAAATACTGACCTATGGTCATGATCAGCATGGAGTTCTTCTCCCCATTTTCTCTGTAAACTCCAGTTTCCTCCCACCATATCAGTTATATAGCTACACTAAAATATCCATATGTATAGGTCTACTAATTTTAGTTGATTAGCTCATACGTCAACCTCAGAAACATTGACTGCAAAAGGTTGACAAACTGAATGTTGAAATATTATGTTAGAGAGAGCTCATTTTTTGCAGGGGGTGACAACCTCCTGCTAATGATATGTACTAACTCTGAGATTGCACATTCCCAAGAGAAAGGGAATATTCCCCTGCTCAGGGATTGAATGTCAACAAACCTGCATTTAGAGCAAATGCAGGACCTATACACACACACACACACACACACACACACACACACACATATATATATATATATATATATATATATATATATATATATATATATATATATATATATATATACACACAGGTCTACTTCAAATCATTGAAGTTGCAGAACATCGAACCTACCAGATCATCGCAGTTCTGCAACATCGAACGATCTGAATGGAGATCGCCATACAGCGCAGAACCAGAAATTTACCATTTTCCTTGCTGTAGTGCGATCTCGGAGTTGGTATATTTAAGGAGCAGGGGGTGTGCAGGGGGGGGGGCTTGCAAAAATGTAAAAGAAGACTCGTTTACTAGTTACATTTTTTTATTTAATTTTCTATGTTGCAGAACTTCAATGATCTGGTGTTCGATTATGTTAGGATCGATGTTCTGCAACTTCAATGATTTAAAGTAGATCTATATATATATATATATATATATATATATATATATATATATATATATATATATATATGTATATATATATATATATATATATATATATGTATATACATATATATTATATATATATATATATTATATATATATAAAGCTCACCACTTCACCTATCAGTATACCTTTAGGATGGGGTAGAACACTGAAGAATTGGAGCAGCTGCGGAAAAGCCTGGCTGAAGAACACAAGGAGGACATGCAGAATCTGCACAGAAGGCACCCCAGCCATAAACCAAACTGGAGAACCAAAGGAAAAAATACTCTTAGTCAGGTGTTGAGGCTTCATTCCCTCAGTGGTAATATTGCTGCCCCACTGGGCATATTGGAGGCGTTTCATGATAGTGTCACACAGGGTAGTGTGTTGGAGGTGGTGATGGGGTGAGAACTGCGATTGGAAACTTCAGCCATGGGAACCATGATCAATGTTCACATATGCATGGAGGAAGGTCTTTAGGCATAAGAAAAAGCTCTGGAAAATATGAAGTGAGAAGTGTTTGTTAATGGCATTAATATAGTACATATAACTGCTGTGCTTTTAATCCATCTGTATGGCAATTAGACAGTGATTTACAGATACGTTGAAGTTCAGTATTTTTCTTCAGAAATCCCTGACTATGATTAAAAGGGAAGCAAAGGTTTCCAGTTATTTTATTTCTGCTAATTACAGAGGCTCAGTGTCCTTCTAAGAAATTCTCACCTTTAATCGCTTACCATTTTTTCTTGTCATTATTCATACTTAGTTACTTGACATGCATTTTGAAAGGCAAAAACCGACATGGTTGTTAGATTCTAAACTTGGAAAACATTGTTTGGTACTGCTGCCAAACAACACTGTCATCACTGTCTTTTTTTCAAAAAGTCTATTATCACACATTTTCTATTACATTCACATAGACCTTTTGCAAGTTCTCTCCAGGGACAGTATGTGCTGAAAAGCAAAGCAATTGCAAACTCTTGACTCTGGAAATAGACAAACTGTGGATTGACAGGGTCCTCTACTGTTAATCCTTAGTACCAAGGAAATTCCCTTTTGTTTGCCTTTTTTGAAAAAAAAAAAACAACTTGTGGCTCAGAGATTAAATGAGAAGGAAGACAGTTTTCTCTCTTGCAGAGATGAGTTATGGGGATGAAGCCTATTTTGTTAGAGGGAAACACTGCATTTATTATATCTGTAAGCTACGTTTTCCATATTATGCTTAAAAATTGCATGCTAAATTGCATCTTGTTGCCAGGTAACTCAGACACAGGTTACATTTCTTATAAATTATGCAGGTGGTGACAATCAGATCTGAATGCATTTCTAGAGGTTGGTAGTTGACATAAATGCAGAACTCCAGAACATTCTTAATCCTGAAAGTTACACATCCCATTGCTTGGTAACAGCAGCCAGGTCTTCCCACAGTATGATGACAATGTCATAGCAACTACTAAGCATGTTCTGGGACGTCATTCTCTCTTTAATTCTAATGAGATTGTCTCTTCCCTTCAGCAAACAGCCTATCTGACAAAAAGAAAAATGTTTTCTAAAGTGGAGGATCAAAATGCTGACTTGACAAATGCCAAGGCTGAATGATATGACAGAAAACTGTTTTTTAGGGAGAAAAGGATGAAAAAATCAAAATATGTAGTGATCTTAGACTGGAATCAGTTTGGAGTCTTTGCATCTCTTTGGCGGTCTGGAAGCGCTTAACTGTTGCCTTTTAACGACATGATATTGACATGGACAAAGTTGATATTGTTTACTTGCTTATGTCATTACTGAATTTCAGTAATATCAACATTTTTATAACTCTTGAGAATTTTTTAGTAAGATTCATAAAGCTCAACTACTCAGTTTGATGGACTGATTAACAATTTAGTCTAGTTAAGTCACATTTAATGACAAACTGAAGTGGTGAGAATCACAGAGGCCAACATATAGCTCATCAGTAGGTTGCCACCTTAGTTTTCATTTATTTAACATTCATTAACCAGGTAAGTAGACTGGACCATAGATCCTTTTTAACCATAGCCAAGGCCACAAGAAAGGTAGATATAAACAACTTACTGCAGTCAACCAACTATATTTGAAAAAGTGGCTAGAAGCTGAAGTTACCCACACATCAAATTGGCAGTAACAGGCACAGTCCTCACAGATGCTGTTCAGAAGTCAGAAATGAACCCTAGGCCTTTGCAAAAAGCAATGAATTATACTTCAGAGCCACCATGTTACCATTATATAAGTAAGCTATACTGTTATATTGTCCGAAAGATTTAATAAACTTCTTTCTAAGACTGCAGAGAACTGCCCCCATGTGCACTCATCAGGAGACTGGATAAATGATTTTGTCTCTGCTGTTTTACAGGAAAAAAAAAACTTTGCAAATTACATTTTTCCATTTGCACTTAAATTGCCTAATAGTTTTTTTGCCATTTAAATTGCTTTTTTGCACAACTTTTATTGCCTGCTGCATTTATTCGGTGCACTCAGCTAATCTTTTTGGCCAAGAATAAGGGCCATCTTGGATAGAGTAATGGTTAATCTAAGTGAGAGGTAGAGTAATTGCAAGTTGTCAGTAGCAGAGCTAGAGGTTTCAGATTTTTCATAGGCTCGTTTTGATTTCTTGTTTACTATATACTGCACAGAGATGTATGGAGCTGTGAAGAGCTACTGTAGCTCCATAGGTGAGCAAAGAACTGTGGTAGCTTCACTTCCACTTCATGCTCTCTTTGCTCTTTCCTTGAATGCTCTTGTACATGGTGTTATAGGGTGGTATTCAAGTTCAGTAACTTCTGGGTCAGCACCAGCCATGTCTACTTCCTCAGCAGAATGTGAAGCAGCAACAGCAGCAACAACAATAAAAATCCAAAACAGCCAAGGAAGAAGTAAAAATCAACAGTGGTAAAATATATCATACACGATAAAAAGGAACCCCATTGGAGCCGCCACGACCAGTTAAAACTTTATTTAACACACGTATAAGCACTTTCGAGCATTAGCTCTTCATCAGATCTAAAAAACAGTTACAATCAACCATATTTAAACAAATAACCAATTAGAATCAATCTACACCCCTTCAAAAAAGGGAGAAGGAATAGAGGAAAGCCATGGTTTGTATGTAATATGGACAATTCTGACAATGGGACTATTGTTAAGGAACAGAAGGAAATAAATAACCCGTTTGTGAGAATAAATTTACACTATAACAGTGATATAGATGCCATATCCCAGGTCATAAAAAAGAACTGGAAGATTTTACATACTGATGATAAGCTGAAAGCACTAGTAAGTCCCCTCCCCAGATTTGCTTATAATAACAGCCAAAATCTGAAGCAGATTTTATGTAAGATCATACTTCCCAACAAGTCCACAACACATAGGAAGAAGTTGGGAACTTTTAAATGTAAGAAATGCAAGGCATGTCAATATATTAAATAAAATAACATCTTTGTACACCCTGTGCCAGGTAGGGAGTATATATCTAGACTACATGCAGACATACCTCTGAACCTGAAAACTTCAAAAATCTGGACAAAGGACCATGAAAAATAGACGCAAATCTGTATGCTGATTAACATAAGATTTGCATACATAATTATGCAACCCCGCTCACTCCAGTGGAATTGTGGAATACCAACTTTCAAATGCAAACTGAAGAACAGACAACCAAAATATAGCCCCAGAGTCCCCCTGCAGCCACTCCAATGTCCCATTACTTGGCTATTTAATCCAATTTACAATAAATACTGTAATGTGCATTCTGTTTTACTTCTACAATGATTATTTGGATTTCATTTAAAATTTTCATTTTGCATTTTATAGCACAAACACCAATAGACATCTGCTAAATAAAGCAATACAGTCTCACAATGAAAATAGACTTAGTATTAAAACTTCTTTGCCCCTGAAACTCACATTTGTTAAACAGTATTGAAACCCACATTCAAAGAAAATGCATCTGGCCAGTGGCAGATAAAGATTACCTTTGGGCTGTTTTTAGTTCATAGGCCCCTTGCACATGAAACATACATGTGTTTTTTGATACACCTTCCGGATTGTATTATATTATATTCCTTGTATCATACTGCACACTTGTTAGAGCGCATTTTAAATTTATTGTTTTGAACATTTTTCCAGTAAGCAATGAAACAAAATGCATGAACCAATAATGACAAAACTGCCCAGTTCAGAACATTTCCATCATAATATTCTACTCAAACTTCTACAATTCACCAGTATCAGTAAATATGCACAATCTCTGCAGAAGTAAAAGTCATCTAAATAATTCCACATTAAATAGATCTGTAACTAATGAAGAGGTTGCTGGTAGCAAACAAATTTATATTTCATTGTTTCATCTACAAATAAAGTGCCTGTTGTCCTTGAAGAATAAATTGCCTATGTTACAATAAAAAATGATAAGCTAGTAATATTGCAATAGGGAATGGATGGCAAACTGATAACAGGTTCATAGTTACTAGGTAACTCCTCCAAAGGAGGACATTCTCAGGACTGTAGCATCCACCCCCTTTAAATGTACAACACAGTGCAGTATCAGCAATCCATCTACATACTGTAGGAGTAGAGCCCACAGCCTTCTGCATCAAAATCAAGTATTCTACATGTTGCGCTACTAACACCATGAACAAACTTGGCATAAGCAGCTACAGCACTAAACTTCTCTCCTCCTGAAGAACTATACAGCACAAGAAATCTGGAAAAACCCAAAATTTATTGGGGAGACAAATTCCCATGGGATCACAAGTGGTGGTATAGGTAGGGAATTCAAGCTCTTGCTACCTGTACCTAAGGTACAGGGTTTGAGTCTGAGTAACACTAACCACCAAATATACTTACTTGGGGCATTTTATACACACACACACACACACACACACACACACACACACACACACACACACACACACACACACACACACACACACACACACACACTTGTGATCTACCTGCACTGAATAGTAAAATATAATCCTGGAAACCTCACAAAATGCTAAATAATATGAGGGAAATAATTAAATAGTAATCTAATGCCGCACTAGTAATATGATATAATCTACCTATGCACACAAAATGCTGAATAATATGAGGGAAAGTTGGACTGGCAGCACTTTAGATTTCTGCGGTTAGGGAAATATGCACTGAAAATCGTGAATAGATACACAAATAACTAACTCATCCCGAGTTCACTGGCAGCAATTCTCTCTGATCTGCTTTAGATTTCTGCCATTAGTGGTTAGCGGTTGAATACAAATAAGCTGGGTCAGCTGCTTTAGATTCTGCCATTACTAGTTAAATACAAATAAGCTGGTCTGCTTTAGATTTCTGCAATTAGCGGTCAGGGAAATATGCACTGAAAGGTGTGAACAGATGCACAAATAACTAACAGCAATTCTCTCTGGTCTGCTTTAGATTTCTGCCGTTAACGGTTAGGGAAATATGCAATGAAAAGCGTGAACAGATACACGAATAACTAACTCATCCTGTGTGGACTGGCAGCAATTCTCTCTGGCCTGCTTTAGATTTCTGTCATTAGTGGTTAGCAGTTAAATACAAATAAGCTGGGTCAGCTGCTTTAGATTCTGCCGTTAGTTGCTAAATACAAATAAGCTGGTCTGCTTTAGATTTGTGCCATTAGCGGTTAGGGAAATACGCACTGAAAAGCGTGAACAGATGCACAAATAACTAACTCATCCCGAGTGGACTGGCAGCAATTCTCTCTGGTCTGCTTTAGATTTCTGCCATTAGTGGTTAGTGGTTAAATACAAATAATAAACTGGGTCAGCTGCTTTAGATTCTTCCATTAGTGGTTAAATACAAATAAGCTGGGTCAGCACATATCACAGTCACACACACACAAAATGCTGAACTATAATGTGAATAATATGAGGGAAAATAGATCACACAGCTGAATAATATGAGGGAACCACAGAGCTATGCACTGAATAGTAATATAATATGAGGAACCACTCTCAGCCTATATCACACACACACAAAATCCTGAATAATATGAGGGAAAAATAGATTTCTGCTGCTAGCATGAACAGATGCACGACTATTTAACTCCCGAGTGGACTGGCAGCAATAACTAGAGTAAACTGCCCCCTAGCATAGATTTCTACCATTAGTGGTTAGCGGTTAAATACAAATAAGCTGGGCCTGTGGTATCAGATAGCATACAATTCTTTTTTTCTTTTTTTTTTTCTTACCTGGAGGCTGATGTGATCATCGTGACCTGCAGCATGTAGTCGGGTGCTGGATGGACACTGTAAAACTGCTGCTATATTCCCTCCAAAACAGTTCAAAACAACAGTCCAATGAGGCTGATGTCATTCAAGCATGTCCCCTGTAGGCTGGTGATGCATGGTGACATCAGCCATAAATTTAAAGTTGTAATACAAAAATAAAAATAAATAAATAAATAATCAAAAAAAAATTGGAAATTAAAGGGGCCACTCGGGAATTCATGGCATCCCATTATTTTGCCTTCAAAAATGGTAAATACCGAGAAATTCAGTATGGTTGAGAGGTATACATGCAGACTGCAGACCTAAAAATGTGGTGTATTTAGCTGAGTGCATATCCTGCCAAGCATTCTATGTTGGTAAGACTAACAGAATGCTAAAACAACGTATATTGCAACATATGAGTGACATCAGATTATGTTTGAGAAGTAATGCTCTATAGCAACATATAGAAATAAATAAAGAACATAGATTTCAGTTTATGGTGTTACACATTCAACGAGTGAGTATGGGGGGTGACATTGTACATAGCACTGAATTAGCTGAGTTAAGATGGATAGCTGAATAACAAGCTAACCATACACATGGGTTAAATGCCTGTATGCCTTTAAAACCCTTATTGAAGGGGGGTAGGTTCTGCTATTGATTCTAATTGGTTGCTGTTTGTTTAAATATGGTTGATTTTAACTGTTTTTAGATCTGATGAAGAGCTAATGCTCAAAAGTGCATATTTGTGTGTTAAATAAAGTTTTAACCGGTCATGGTGTCTCTAGTAGGTTTTCTTTTTATCTATATATACAAATATATACTATATAACTATATATATATATATATATATATATATATATATATATATATATATATATATATATATATATATATATATATATCATCATCTTCTTTCAGCTGTTCCCGTTAGGGGTCGCCACACCAGATCACCTGTTTCCATTTCTTCCTGTCCTCTGCATCTTGCTCTGTCACACCAACCATCTGCATGTCCTCTCTCACCACATCCATAAACCTTATCTTAGGCCTTCCTCTTTTCCTGTTACCTGGTAGCTTCATCCTTAGCATCTTTTTCCCAATATACTCAGCATCCCTCCTCAGCACATGTCCAAACCAACATAATCGTGCCTCTCTGGCTTTGTCTCCAAACGTTCCAACCTGGGCTGACCCTCTAATATACTTATTCCTAATCCTGTCCACCCTCGTCACACCCAGTGCAAATCTTAACATCTTTAATTCTGCCACATCCAGCTCAAACTCCTGCCTTTTTGTCAATGCCACTGTCTCCAACCCATATAACATAGCTGGTCTCACTACTCTCTTTTAGACCTTCCCTTTCACTGTTACAGGTACTAGTCTGTCACAAATCACTCCTGACACTCTTCTCCACTCACTCCATCCTGCCTGTACTCACTTCTTCACCTCTCTTCCACACTCACCATTACTCTGAACTATTGACCCCAAGTATTTCAACTCATCCACCTTCGCCACCTCTACTCCTTGCATCCTCACCATTCCTCTATCCTCCCTCTCATTCACACACATATATTCTGTCTTAGTCCTGCTGACCTTCATTCCTCTTCTCTCTAGAGCATATCTCCATCTCTCCAGGGTATCCTCCACCTGTTCCCTACTCTCACTACAGATCACAATGTCATCTGCAAACATCATAGTCCACGGGGACTCCTGTCTGATCTCGTCTGTCAACCTGTCCATCACCATTGCAAATAAGAAAGGGCTCAGAGCTGATCCTTGATGTAACCCCACCTCCACCTTAAACTCATCCGTCACTCCCACCGCAGACCCCACCGCTGTCGCACTATCCTCGTACATATCCTGTACCACTCTTACATACTTTTCTGACACTCCTGACTTCCTCATACAATACCACAACTCCTCTCTAGGCACCCTGTCATATGCTTTCTCTAAGTCTACAAAAACACAATGCAACTCCTTCTGACATTCTCTGTACTTCTACATCAACACTCTCAGAGCAAAGATCGCATCTGTAGTGCTCTTTCCTGGCATGAAACCATACTGCTAATCACTAATCATCACATCCCTTCTTAACCTTGCTTCCACTACTCTTTCCCATAACTTCATGCTGTGACTGATCAATTTTATTGCTCTGTAGTTATTACAGCTCTGCACATCACCCTTATTCTTAAAAATCGGTACCAAAACACTTTTTCTCCATTCCTCAGGCATCCTCTCACTTTCCAAGATTTCATTAAACAATCTGGTTAAAAACTCCACTGCCATTTCACCTAAACACCTCCATGCTTCCACAGGTATGTCATCTGGGCCAACAGACTTTCCATTCTTCATTCTCTTTATAGCTATCCTTACTTCCTCCTTGCTAATCCACTGTACTTCATGATTTTCTATCCCTACATCATCCAACCTTCTCTCCCTCTCATTCTCTTCAGTCATCAACCCCTCAAAGTACTCTTTCCATCTCCTCAACACACTCTCCTCGCTTGTGAGTATGTTTCCCTCATTATCCTTTATCACCTTTACCTGCTGCACATCTTTCCTAGCTCGGTCCCTCATACACACACACACACACACACACACACACACACACACACACACACACACACACACACACACACACACACGCACACACACACACAGACACACACACACACACACATTCCTATATCAGAATATCAGAAAAAAAGGGAAATGAATACTGGAATAATAGATGGATTTGTCCAAAGACCAGTACTTTTTGGAATGTTTGTTTCAGACATTTCTAAAGAAAAATAGAGCAACATTAATCACTTCACTGATGAGACAAAGCTAATTAAAACAGTGGAATGTGAAGTGAAAGCTCCAAGGAATGATTAAGAAAGGCTGGCACAGTGAGCAGAAAGGTGGTATTTGAGGCTCATTGAAGACAAATGCAAAGTACTACACTTAGCCAATAATAACCTAGGTGTGAAGTGCCAGCTAATAGAGAAATAACTGATAGTAACTAAGTCAAGAATGTTTCTGCAGGTTGTTCCTCACATCTGGTTTGAACCAACATGAGCAGAGTTGGGGGGTAGTGCCAGAAAACAGAACCCTGGAGTATACCCTTTGTGGATTTTATTTTATTAGCAAAGAGGCAATACTCTTGCTTTACTGGACCCTGGTCAGGTCATACCTTAGGTATCATCTGCATTTCTGGAAAGCCTACTTCAGGCTTCTAGACAGCTACCAGAAGGGTGAAAGGGTAATGCAATAATTTAGAGTGGCTGGAGCTCTTCTCACTAGAAACCAGAAGAGAAGCCAGAAAACATATGTGGTGAGAAGCCATTACACTCATGGATGGGATCATGTTGGGGAGATATGAAGGAGGGTCACCCTTCATAGGATAGATGTAGTTAAGGACGGTCACAGGCAACCAACTGCAAAGGCTAGCTACTCCTTAGATCTTCAAAAATACATATTCACAAAGAGGGTTGTGGAGCTGTGGAATGGACTACCATAATAGGCACTGGAGAGGGACTCAGCAGTCTAGTATAACATAAAATAAATGTAGAAGGGATGAGGGGGAATGGCTGTAAGGTGGGGGGAGTAGCAGTTAAAGGGCATAGTAGGGATCCTTGTTCTGTTTTTCTGTTGTCAATTTAATATAATTTAGCAAGAGTGTAACACAGGAAGAGGAGTACCAAATCAGCTATGTGAGAATGGATCAAGAATGTTTAACAAGTGCAAGGGTGAAGAGTGCAGCATGAAATCTTGGAAGAATTATTTACTTCTGCTTCACTAGAAAGAAGGTCAGGATGGTCACTATACAGAACTGGACAGATGCAGTTATGTCAAAGAGATGGTCAACCGACATGGAGCTAAAGTCAGCAGAAGAGGACAAGGCACAGGGACCCAAAAGATAGCTCTACTCAGGTGTATTAAAAAGATGGCAAACATGATTGTCGAATGTCTTAAAGAATTGCTCACCCTATTGCTGCACACGGGGGATGCTCTGCCAGGGCTAAGAAAAAAGGGAGCAAAAACAAATTGGGAAGACACAGATTAATAAGTCTTACCTTAGTGGCTAGAAACATGACAAAAAAATCATCGCAGGTTGCAGAATTACTTGGGGATAATGATAGTAGCATGTGAACTGTAAAAAATTCACATGGAATGGACTTTACCAGACAAACCTGTTTTGGTGTCATGATTCAGTGACCAGAGGCAAGTTCTAACAGATACAATGATTTGGCATTTAGCAAGGCCTTTGACTTGGTATTGCATAACAGACTACTAGAAAATTTTAGGAAAGTAGGAGTGGGCGTCCATAATGGAGAGCTGACTGAAAAACAGACGCTATTCATAGTCACAACACCAGGACTATCAAATATTGCATGTTTACTCCATTCATTGACATAAAACCAGTAGCCAGGCTTCAGAATATTATGAAATTCTTAGTCATTATCTAATTTGTTTACTTTCACTCTGCAGGTCCAAGGACTTAATTTGAGAGGCATCTTATCAATGCTCCAAGACAATATAGACCTTGGAGTAAGAATTATAAAACAATACATGCATGTCCATAGCTAGTGAGGTTTGCCTTTATTGGCCTTAATGTAACCATAAATACTTAAAAACTAAAAAAGTAATGGACATTCAGAAGCCATGTAGCTGAAGCACTTGATATTCTTAAAGGATCATTTACATACATCCCATGGAGCTCCATTACAGGAGGTTTAAGGTATCAAACAGTGAAAACTCTATCCTGGCTAGGTTTGTCTTGCATGTTTTTACTGAATGGTTTGTCGGTGTGACCTTTCTAACCTTTAGTTTGGATGTAAGTTGGGATATTTTGTAGACACCTTAATCTTCACTGGCATCAGCTGAATTTCACAGCCCTGTTGTTCTGAAGTATTCACTTATGCTGTGCTGATGAGGTCAGTTAAAAGGCTTAACCATGCAATAACACAACAGCATGGATAATCATTTCATCCACAGCCACCATACAACTTTCTCACAGCAAGTATCTGCTTTGACCCTGCCAGGATTAGGGTAACAGTAATAGTAATGGTTGCATTGGTTTACTTTTGCTGCACATAAACATTATTCACAGCTTGTACACCAGCTCAGCTTATCTAAATATACATTAATCTTGCAAAGCCAAAATTACAAAAGTAAACAGCAGGAACAGTCTTTTCATCCATGCACAACACCCATCTGCATTGCCCATCCACAGTATCTAGTTTGACCCTACAAGGTTAAAAAAGCAAAAAAATAAAAAAGATGATGATAACATTAATATATTTTTTTACAGAACATTACTCAGAGCTTGTAATTGATCTTACTCCACCTGGGTCTATATTACATCTGTGAAAGCCCCTTTCAGCGAATGACTGTTCGCTGAATGATAACCAGCAAAATCTAACTCCCTCAAACAGCCATTTCAGCAAATAGTTTTACTAGGGGAAAAAAACGCTTGGCCAACATATAACCAGAAAAAAATTAAAACCCTTCAAAGTGGGGGGCTTTGCCCCCACACCCCCAACTAAAAATACCAACTCCGAGATCACACTACAGTGGGGAAAAGGGCAAATTCCCAATGATGGCCAAGCATTTTTCCCCTAGGAAAAAAATTCACTGAAATGACTGTTTGTGGGAGTTAGATTTTGCTGGTTATCATTAGGCAAAGAGATTTTGCTGGTTATCATTAGGCAGAGCCATTCACCGAAAGGGGTTTTTGCGGATGTAATATAGACCCACTTTACCCATATACACTTTAGTCCTGCAAAGCCAGAGTTTAATCAACAAAACAGCAGGGCCAATCATCACATTCAAAAACAGCCCCACTACATACCTACCTAAAGTATCTGGTTTGACCCTACCAGGATTTTAAAAAAGAAAGAAAATAAATAGTGTAAGACCTATTAAATTAAAAAAATAGTAGTTTCATCCACAGAAACCCCCCAAACCCAGTGTCTGCTGCCTTATTATAGTATCTGTTTGACCTTGCCAGGATAAAAAAAAAATGCAAGACCTATTAGATTAAAAAAATAATTTAAAGAATAAACAGCCCCATACTGAATGCAATCTTTCTAAAATATCTGGATTGGCCCTGCTGTGATATTAAAAAAAGAAAATCATTCACAGATCAGCCTCCCAAACACACTGTCTAGTATCTGGCTGAGCCTGCCAGGATATTAGAAAAAAATCATCCTCAAACAGCCCCCAAAATGCTCTGCCTAACTAGTATCTGATTGACTCTGAAAGGATAGTAGAAAAAGAATCATTCACAACAGCCTCCAAAACACACTGCTAAGTTTACTTTCCAAAAGTATCTGGCTGTTTCTGTCCAGCGCCCTCTTTCTTGCTATCCTTCATCTTACATATATTCAGAGTTTATAGTAGTTGTCTGTTACAGAATGTTTTATTGTTTACTTCCAGTTATGTGCTGTGTTGCATGGTTGTATGATGGCAGTATGCACGTTCTATGCCATTACTGTGTGTTTCACTGCAGACTTGTGGGGAGTCAGTACAAGTAGCTCAACACCTTAATTCATGTGGTTTTTGGTGTATATGGGTTTGATTCTTACCTTGGTTGTGTATCATGCAATCATTGGTACTTTGGGGTGGGTGTTTTTTACAGTTTTAAGTATAGTACCTGCAGCACAATCATACATTAAATAGGTACGAGTTGCTTTTTTCATTGTATGTATACTTTTCTCCCTACACCATCTTTCTTGCTATCCTTTTTATTATACACATTTATCTTGTTTTTTGTTTTTCTTCATTTATTTTGCATTCATTTGCAGCAGCACCTAGACCTAAACACATTGCACCAATAGTGCCTGTCAGCCCTCCCACGTCACCACCATTACACAAGTCAGTCCTACACTGGATGATGGGGCTGTTGTTTCCATCAGAAGCTGTGGCAGTGGAGGAGATGCATTTGTTACACATTGGCAGTTGACTGACATTATGAGACAATTGATTGAGAGATGGCCAGATGCCTTCCCCAGAGGTTTATTTAGCCATGCCCTGCACTGTCTCCTTCATCTGAGTCAAGACCCAGTAGTGATGGAGCCAGGATGGTGAGTAAGCTCTTACTGGATTACTGTTGGCAAAGATACAGATGTGCAACCACATCCTATCTCCAGCCCTGATGCTACTTTCCCTTATTGTGTTTGTGCCCACTGCTGTTTTTTGTTGAATCGTCCCAAACACCATTTGCCATCTATTTGTGTGATGTCCCCTTCCTTACTCCCTCAGTTTGTCATCAGCTCCCCATCAGTCTTGTCGGTATTCTATGTTTATTTGTATGCCCTTAACCATCTATTCTAACCATCTTACCTTCTTCTTAATGTCCTTGTTTCCTTCTTCTGCTTACCTTGTACGCTTAATTCTAAATTGCACAGCATTGGGGAAGGACCCTTATTTTATTCTACAACTGCTGCTCTCTCCCTGCTAAAACTGGACCTTATTTTTGAAATCATAAGTTAATATGACCGTCATTAAATTATGTGCCTACTCTGTGATCTTTACCGTAAAACATTTTTTTGATTTTCCCCATCACTGCAGGCAACACTTGAGAAGGGGGTCTATGTTTACTAATCAAAGAGTTTGTTCCTTGAACAGCTCTTTAATGACTGAAAAACACTGAATGTTCCTTTTACTGAACTTCCACATCAACGAATTTAAATGCATTGAATACTCATAGCTGGCCCACAGAAAGAAAACAGCACGCAATACGTGAATACGTCAGCTTAAACGTTGCAAAATTATTAAAATGAAATTGCCGTGGTATTTCAATTATAAAACTAAAAAGTTAAAAGGCATATTATGTTGAAGCAGTAGATTTTATATATTTTACTGAAGACAAGGTATATTATTCATTTGTAAAATATATAAATAATGTATTTTACAAGTAGTTGTTGAGAATAGAGACAAGTACGATGTGCAATCCTTTATTACAGTTGTAGCTCTTCTCTTAAAAGTGTAGCTGTTTCCTGACTTTGCCTTCTGCATCTGTTAGGTTACTTGGTTTTTCAAAGCAGTGCATTGGGATATATGGAATTATTTCTTTAAAGAAGTATTGAGTGCATATTTACATCACTTTAAAACTTTCTTACTTATTCACATATCAAGTGGTTTTCTTTACGTTATGTTATGCAGTGTACACTTCAGAAGTTGTGTTTATGAATGGTGCTCTCTTTAGTTTTACTTCACAGCATTATCAGACATTCACAATGTTGGCCAACTATGATTTTTCAATAATTTTACTTTTGCTGGTATGCCAGTTTATTAAAATGAATGTTTGATGCTTTCTTGTCAATGAATAGCCATTTACGGAAATTACCTTTTGATCTAGGTAGTGTTGTCGCCTCACAGTTAGATGTTGCCCATTCGATTCTCAGTTAGAGCGTCTTCTGTGTGGCGACATGCATGAACGGGCGTTCCTTCGTTGAAGGTTGTGCGTTAGGCCTGGCAAGCCAGCACGTAAAACTCTACTGCCAATCATTAGCGGACCGGAGTTCCGCTGTGGTGACCCCTAACCGGGAAAAGCCGAAAGACACAAACAAACCTTTCGATCTATTAACATAGACCCCTTGAAACGTATGCCTTCTTTCTTCTCTGTATATATATATATTTTATATATATATATATATATGAATTTGTATACACACACACACACACACACACACACACACACACACACACACACACACACACACATATCTCTCTCTCTCTCTCTCTCTCTCTATATATATATATATATATATATATATCTATGAAATTGGATTCCTGACCCACAACATATTTTACTTCACCTCCCCCATCTGCGTCCTGGTCATTCCTTAGGTTTTCATTTTATTTTCTATCAGCTGCTTGCTTTCCCCCATTTTCATTTCTTTTCTATATTCAATCCAAAACAGAACAGGAACCCAACAGTAGCCAGCAGAAAAAGATGTTAATCCCAAAAAACACTTTCTTTTAACGTAAAGTCAATTTAATAAAAATTTTTCTCACGTTTTCATCACTTTGAGTAAAGTAACTTCTTCAGACACAGTTCGTAAATTCTCTCACGAAGCTTCCTGTGTGTTTTCCCTATATAGAAAGCCGGACATAAGGTACAGGAAGCTAATTAAACAACACTCTTGGACTGACAATTCAACTTATGGTTGATGTAAAATTTACGTGTATTCAATACTCTAAAGGAATTACCTGTTTTTATGTATTTACACATCCTACATGCTCCACACATAAAGGTTCCAGTAAGTCTAGAAGTAGGTTTAGTGCTTTTAATTTCAAAAAAACTTTTTAAATTAGTACCTCTTCTATAAACAATACTGGGTGACTGGCCAATTCTGTCAACTAGAGAAGAGTCCTTATAAAGGAAACTCCAATTTTTGTGGAGAATTAATCTAAGTTGGTCACTGTCTTTACTAAATGTGGTTATAAAAGTATTGCATAAAGAGGTCTCCCTAGTTTGCTGAGTCATTGAAGGTTTTATAAAGGTAACCAAATCACTGTTTTCTATATTCCCTTTTCCTCCCTTTAATTTGGTCAAAAATAGTTGAGAACACACGTATAATGGCCATTTAGGGCTCCCACATAACTTTTCCTTCTTGACACTACTTTGCATGCGTGATTGCACACTGCATCTGATAGGTGCGTATATGACTAGTGAGCACTGTTTGGCCTTGTCATTCCCTTCGGCCACATCTTAGTATTACATGCTGTTCCCACACACCCTATGGCAACCACAAGTGGGATATTTCATAAGCTCAGTTTCTTGCACTGATTTCCCTCACTTTTACATGTTGACGAGTGTTGGGCCTCATTGCAATGACAAGGTAAACAGTAGTAGGCTGGCCACGGCTGCATGCTCTGTCTTTCTGAATCTGACCCTTGGTTTTTTGACAATACCTGTGTTACTGTTGTTGAGTAGTCATGGCTTTCATTCAGGCAGCCAAATGATTGTTGTTGCTATTACTTTTACTAAATGTTGTTGATGCACTAAACAGGACACTGGTTGTTATATTAAAAAGTGAGATCCAGGAACCCTCAAACCTAGATTTAGTAGTAGCATTACTCTGTTGTAAAACCTGTCATAACACATGATGACAATAATAAATTCAGTAAATGGCTAGCTAGCAAGAGGCATTCACGTACATCCTTTATTCTTTAGGTTGATTGAGACAGTCTCTTAAAAGGGTGTATATTAAATGAACGAATGCTTAAAAGGTTGAATACGGTATCATTGACACCTTTTAAGTGAACGTTCATTTATCTGAACACGCACATATTTGAAAATCATGTATTTGAAAAATATTGTTTGGCCAACGCCATTCCCCTAGTGCTGTATGTCATGGAACCATACACAAACAAACACAACTTCAATACCTTAATCAAGTAGGGGGGCTTTGCCCCCCAACTAAATATACCAACTCCAAGATCACTCTACGTTGGGGAATAGAACAATTCCCAATAACAGTCAACTTGAACTGTGCATCACAACTTCTGCAGTAAATGGCTGTGTTTTATATAACACTGAGAGGTAATAAAACACTATGATTTGCACATTTACTTCTTTTAAATGTCTGAGTTGTAGAACACTTTACAATTTCAGTATGTTATTAATTCGTACTGTTTATAGAACACAGTACTTAAAGAATTATTTATATTTATAAAGCTATCATACAGCTATTCACAGCATGAACACTTTGATGTCAGCTAGGAGTTTCCTGAAAGTTGGCCAACTATAACTTTTAGAAACTCCAAATTTAGACATTATGAGCTTTCCCTAAACTGAACTTTTGCTTAAAAGGTGTCGATAATACCATATTCAACCTTTTAAACATTTGTTCATTTAATATAGACCCTCTTAAAACCATCAAATAAATGTATTAATTCCTACTTTTTTTTGTTTTCACTTTCTGCATAAATTCCCTTTGATCCTATTTTTAATGAAGATATAAAAGTTCTGTTTTTTAATAGTGTACTATAGCGTGTGTGGCTTACTTCTGGTTCTTACTACTCAACAGTTGAGTTAGTGCTAATTCACCCAGTAAATATCTTCTGAGTAGCTCCCACAATTACATGCTTATGCTGATACTAACTTTCCAAAACGTCCAGAGACCAGATGTTTTCTAGGAACTGATATAGTCCAGCCAGGGCACAAATGTCAGTCAAATTATAAGTTGCTTCAGGCTCTAAAAGTCTCATCAAATGACGTGCTTTAATAACTGTGTACTTGGCATTTCACATGCTGGCATTTTCATATGCTAGAGGAAGTCTACTACAAGTCACAAATTTTCTGAGCCAGACATTCTGTTTTGAATAAAATACTTTCTGTGGAAGCATTGTCCTGTTCCTCACTTGATTGATTTTAGCAAACAACTGTAATACAATCAACATGCCTGAACAGTGGTTCTGAAAGTAATTGCTGTGTGGCATGTTTCTCATTATAAAAAAAGTAGCTATGCCCCTGTTGCTAGAAAGTGTACACAAATAATATGCAAATACACAACTTCAGCAGGAAATAAAAACAGAAACAGAACAACAGTAAATATAATATGTGTGGTTTAATATAGGAATAATTTTAAGGAGTGTAACAAGTTATAGTGAAATTTATTTCCATCAAACCAGGTTCAGTCTCAAGCTGAAGAACATGGGATCAAATGCTCATGTCAGAAGGATGGAAATATCAGCTAAACTCCACCACAATACATTATTACAGTTATGAAGTTTTTTCCCCCAGTTTGTGCAGTCACTGACCCTGTGTATTTGTGTGCAGCTTGGTATGTAATAGCAATTTTTGACTGAGTGGAGGAAAATGTTTGGAGCAGACATTTATTTATAGGAAGAGGTTATTTATCAGACTTCAGAAATCAGTGAGGGAAGCAGTACACCAGATCCACAACAAAATTCAAACAAAAGAACTCCTATGAGGGAAAGGACAGTGGTTCTTAGGCATTCTACAAGTACCATTTTAGTTTCAGGAATGAAAATCAATGTTAAAAAATATAGACATTAAAAAATGGTGCTGCTTGGCTCCATAGTGCAGAGGAATAGAGTAGATACTGTGATCCAGGTGACTGAAGTTTGACTAATAGCCCTGGCACTGGACCAGCCAGGTAGGGAGGGAGAGGAGAAAAGGAATGTAGCCTGCTTAACTCTAGGCATTCAGGGAAGTGGTATTTCTGTTTCTGTGGAGATAAGGGAAACCACTTCCCATGCATGAAAGAAGGAGCCAGGCTGCTTGCAGGCAATGCCCCTTGCACAAGTGAGGGACAGCTAGCATGGACAACCTATTACACATCTCCCATTGGGTCCCTGAGCTGGGAGTCCATAGGGAATGTATGTGAGGCTTAGGCAGAAGCCCCTTGAACCACCCCCTAATGGCTGTCTAAATGACAGCTGCTTCTAGTTGACCATCACCCCTGTGTTAGGGAACAATTGGGGCAATTTGAGTAAAAATGGCTCTGAAATAAGAACTAGGAAACCACAGCAATGTCATCTAAGAGAAATATGTCAGATCTTTAGCATTATCCAAGCGTGGAAGTGAGGCATTAGGAAATGGCCAAATCCATGGAGTTTAGTCACGTACAAAACGGTTAAGGAAATACACAGCACCTGCTTAGGACAGCATGATGCATTTTTATCATTTTGTTATTTGTTTTATTTTTTTATTATTTTTGTGTTGAGCATCTTGCAAGGTTTTGCAGTTTGTGTACTGTATGTCTTGTCCTTCAGCTTTCGAAAATTTTATTTACTTATTTATTTGACATTTGTTTACTGGGAATGTCCGAATGGATATGAGCCCATTTTCAGTGGAGGCCTGGGAAGAAAAGCTGCACAGTACACATTAAACAGAATTAAAAAATTGAACAATGGTTACAAATATTAAGACAATAACTAAGTAGTACAATATGTGAAATACAATAAATGAAAAATATGCAAAATAAAAAGGCAAGCAATAAAGTTGACCATACATTACATATAAGGTAGAAGAGAGTTCCTAATGTTCCTGTTACATAATGATGCATGAAAGATATATAACAGAATAAGTAATAGGTTGTAAAAGCCATATACCTTTTCTGGCAGGAGAACTAGATAATAAATTTCAGTCAAATTCTGGGATAGAGAAAGGTTAGTCTAAGAATATAAAGAAAGGACATTAAAATGTTAAGGAATTAAAGAGAGGTAATATCTCGATCTGTGCCTGACGTATAAAGCCATGTCCAACCCAGAATTAATGGACATGCTGCACCTCAGAAAATCCAAATCCCATCGATCTACGCGCTCGAGAGACTTGAACCTCAGCACTGAAATAAATAGGACATGCTGGAGGGACAGATTCATAACCCAGAGGCTCCCTTCACTCTGGAATAAAATCCCAGTCCAGGTTAGGCAGAGTCCCTCATTGACTCTCTTCAAGAGGAATCCTGATGAGTGGATGGGAGATCGTAGGTTTACCCCGGGTATCACTTCTGTGTCACTGTTAGACAGAGGCACAGTATACTAACCTCGAAAAAGGGCATAGCAAAATTAATTTAAAATGGGTGATGAAAGCCAAACACACTCTGGCTAGGCTTATAAATGCTCTAGGGCAGATAGCCTAGTATGAACCTATGAACCTATGAACCTATAAGGCTAGAAAGTAGGTAAAGCAGGAAGGGAAGTAAGATATATCAGGAAAAAGTCTATTAAGAGTGGGAAAGAAGGGAATAAAAATACTAAGATGCAAGGAGCATGGGCAGATCCAATTATTGGTTAGATATTCTTTCAGCCTAGACTTGAAGGAATAGTAGTGGGGCATAAGTCTGATTGCTTCTGGAATGCTGTTCCATGAGTTGGCAACACAGTGAGAATACCGACTAACCCTGTTAGGTCTTTGAGGTTTGTAAATAGATAGTAGATACTTGTGACAGGAGCGTGGGTCATGAGAAGGAATAGAGTGTTGAAGTAGTGATGATGTAGTTTGTTAAAATGAGGAGTTGTACAGTAATTTGTGAGTTAATGTTGGCTGATTAAAGGTGAGAAGGTAGGGTAGTCTGTACCAATTTAGGGATTTAAGAGCAGAGCAATAGTGAGAGTAGTGGGCCTGCCCTGTGGCAAATTTAGCTACGTTATTATAAGATTGACTAAGTTTTGCTTTGAAGGAAGAGTGAAGATTAGTTAGGACAGGGGAAGTATATAGAAGGGAGGGTAAGAAGTAGGTGGTGGCAGGGAGGGTAAGAGATAGGTGGTGGCAAGGGTTACTCTTGTGGAGTTGGAGATGAATTTCTTAGCCCTATACATCCTGACCAATTTTTGATTAGTTTTTTTATGATGTTGCTGATATGTAGGTCAAACTTAAGATTGTTGTCAAAAGTTACACTTAACAGTTTTGTATGTGAAAACACATTGATTAAAGTATTGCTCAGAGAAGTAATAGCAAAGTTAGAGACATCTGGAGAAAAGTGTTTTAGTAAAAATTGTAGAAGTGCATTTTTTGGGTTAAGTAGTAAATGGTTGTTGTTGAGCCAAGACACAATGGAAATGAATGCTTCTTGCATTAAACTCTGTAGATGTGAGAGAGTCCTGGCAGAGTAGATTAATGTGGAGTCATCAGCATATTAAATTAGAGTGGCTTGTTTGGTAGCAGTATTAAGGTGGTTAATAAAAATGTTGGAGTAGTGGACCTAGTATTGAGCCTTGGGGTACCACACTACTAACAGGTAAGTAAGGAAAGAAGTTAGAGTTCCATTTGACATATTGGTATCTGTTAGAGAGATAGCTAGTGAACCATTGTAAGGATGTTTAGCTTAAGCCCAGAAGAGATAGATGGGATAACAGTTGAGGTTGGGAGACCGTATCAAAGGCTTTGGATAGATCTAAGAACAGAGAAGAGACAAAGTTTCCTGAGCCACAAGCTTTGTTGACAGTGTCAGTAAAGGTAGCAGAGCAGTGATAGTGCTGTGTGCCGGTCTGAATCCATGTTGGGTGGGAGAGAGAAGAT
This sequence comes from Protopterus annectens, assembly GCF_019279795.1. Taxonomy (NCBI): domain Eukaryota; kingdom Metazoa; phylum Chordata; order Ceratodontiformes; family Protopteridae; genus Protopterus; species Protopterus annectens. Next base: position 9,140,171 of record NC_056746.1, read on the forward strand.
TATTGTCAAGGAGATATTGAAGAAGTTGTTTATGGATTCATTTTTCTAGAATTGTTGATAGTGGTGAAAGAATATCAATTGGCCTGTTGTTAGAGATTTCTGTGGAGGTGCCACATTTGTGGAGTAGAAGGATGAAGGATTTTTTCCACAGGGAGGAGACATAAGACTCCTTGATAGATATGTTAATGATTTTGAGACTGGATAGGCAATTGAGTCAGCAGACATTGTTTTAGGAGTTCATTAGGAAGATTGTCTGCAGAGGGGGGACATGGCCTGATAAAGGATGTAGAAACTGGTTGAAGGGAAAATATGGAGTGGCAGTTAATAGGAACCTGAGATTGAGTAGAGGGAGATGGAGGGAATTTGAGTGTGATGGAAGCTATGCTAACAACGAAGTAAGAGTTAAACTGAGTTGCTATGTCAGGAGAGGTACTAACACAAGATAGTTGGGGGGAGGACTGACTTCCTGGGTTTAGGATTTTTTGTTAGTGTGCCACAAGGCTTTTGGACTGGATTTGTGCTGATGTAGCCTTGCTTATGTTTTTTGTCTAGATTAACCTGTTTTTTTACAAGGTTACACAGTGCTTTGAAATTATGTAAATTACTGTGAGTCTTATGTTTTAGGTAAGTTGTCCAAACCTTGTCTCTTTTTTACATGTGTGATCTGGTATAGACAGAAAGCCAAGGAGTATAGCTGGTTTTGACTCTTTTCCTTCTGGTAGGAGCTAAACTGTCTAAAGTGTTTAGGAATATAGAATTAAATTATTCAGCCACATCATCTAGTGGTAAGTATTTAAGGAAAGACCAATTGATGGAGTTTAGTAAATTTGTAAAGGCCTGCTAGTCAAAGTTGGATAGGTTTTGTACTGTCGTCTAGGTGTGTTGTCTACATGAATGTGAAATAAGTCTAGTTGTACAGATGAGGTGGTAATCAGTAATAGAGGCTTGAAGTATTTTGGATTGAGAGAAATTGTTAGGATGGGAGACCAAAATCCAATCAATTATTGAGCTGTTTTGTTCTGCAGAAATGGTAAAGGTTGGGTGAATAATTAGTTGAGAAAATGCAAATAGGTTTATGCTATCTGTGGGAAATCGTAAGTTAAGTTTCTGCCAGTCATTGTTGATATCACCTAATATTACTGTTTCTAGAGAGATATTTTGTGATACCTAAGACAGGATACTTTCCAGAGTTGATAAGTTATTGCCAGGGGTATGTATAAAGCTATAATGCAGAGATTTTTATTATTGTTTAATTTAATTTAGGTGATCAATAGTTCTGCTTTGTCAAAGGAGGGTATGAATTGGTTGTGAGAGGTTAGGGAAATAGAAGCAGGATATATTACTGCAATACCTCCTCCTTTTCATAGGTTCATAGTTCATAGGTTGGTACTAGGCTATCGGCCCTAGGGCCTGTACAAACCTAGCCATAACAATTCCCTGGATATTTCTTCCCACAATATTTACTTCCCTGGACCCTTGTCTAGCAGGGTGACTGACATGAAGTCTATTCCAGAGTATGGGGAGTCTCTGGGTCAGGAACCTATCCCTCCAGCATGTTTTGTACATTGTGATGACAGGGTTTAGATCCCTGGAGCATGTGGCTCTGAGGGATTAGGATTTCTTTAAGTGGCGCATGTCCAACAGCTCAGGGTTTGACATGGCCTTGTATGTTAAGCAGAGATCACCTCTGAGTAGATGATATGCCACAGAGTATTGCTGGAGTTTTTTTAGATTGTCAGGATAGGGCATCTGCTTTAGGCCTGTGATTCTGTTAAGTCAACCAGCTCTGAACATATTAAAGCCTGGAGGAAGTACTTCTGTATCCTTTATGTGTGGTTTAAGCCTGGTTTCAGTGATTACTAGCATATCAGGAGATTGTGGAGTTATCCAAGCATGCAACTCAGAAATTTTGTTGCACATGCTATGTGTATTTACTGAGTTAAATTTAACCATATTCTGCGTACCTGGAATATGGTTTGAAGATGCAGATTGTGAGGTGTTGAGACCAAGGTTACGGTGGATGTCCCCACAGAGCAGGAGGAATTTTAAGATTATGTAGTAAAGACAGGATTCCATTTTGTTTAAACTGTCAGTACGTGCAATGTTAGACAGGTATAGCTGCATCTGAAACAGTTTGCTTTAAAGAACAGCATATTGTCTGTGTGAAAGAGATGAACGGTGATGGGTAGTGAGTAATGATTTGTGTTATTGGTGTAAGAGGTAGTGTCTGTAGGAGAGCTTAGGACAGGTTGGATAGGGACCAGATATGATGACCGTGAACAGAGGCAGAAGAGCATTGGTGATAAGAAGGTAAGGAAACTCATTTTAGATTAGGGATAATTAGAGAGTTAATCAGACAAACGTATGGATAGTACAAATGAATAAAATCTTTGCTATGGAAAGCCGAAGAATCAAGTCCGATTCTGGCATTGCATAATAATTGTTAAACTGCATTTTAGATACTGATTTACATAAGATGAACTGACATGAGGGGAGGAACTCTGAACAGCATGGCAAGAATATAAAGTTTGCTTGGGTATAGTAGTTTACTCTTAAGTAATGAGCTAGCTTAATTTTTTTATAGTCAAAATAAGTGTATGAGCTTGTCTAATTTACAGTTAAAATACTTTAGCTCCTTTTTACTACACTAATAACTCCCTGTAAAAAAAACATTTTTTATCATAGGCAAAGTTTTGGTTTATTGGCATATCTTATGAAAACTTTTAAGTTCTATACATTTCAACAGTAATGAATTCATAAGTAACTTGATATCGGTTTGCCTTTCCGAGGTTTCATTGCTGTTTTCTAACTACTGTAGTCTTGGCCTGGCTAGCATGGCTTTGGTGAAATAAGAGCAGATTCTTGTTCTTTTTCACAAATAATGGTTTTATCACCATCTAATGTATTCCTTTTAAATATGAAGGCTCCTTTTATGAGTGGAAAGACTAGGTGAGGCAGCAAACGCCCAACCTGATGAATATCTGTCTTCTGTCACCACACCTACAGGAAAGGGTCCTTCACAGTCTTTAGTGACCACATCAGGCAGTAAAGGTATATCAGATGTCTCTGATAACAATCAAGGTTGAACCTCTGTGTTGCTCAGGGAGTCTTCTTTCTGTATTCCAGGTTTAGAAATTGGTTTCACCTCTTGTTACTTTTCTCTCTGAAATGGCCAATATGCTTCCTCACAGATGAACAATATCCAGACTGCAGCACAATGCACATCTTGAATGAATCCGTTATGTATGGGATCTGTTTTAGCATCGTAATGTCATCTTCGTCTACAAAAAGATCACAACTTTGCAATGTTTATCAAGTGTGCTCCAGAGCATATTGTTCTTTTTTTCTGGATTTTTTTCTGTTATATCTGACAAAAACAAGTCAAACATGGCTCTAAGCTTTATATTAATCTAAGTATTTCTGCTGGAAATAATAAAGCATAACTATCCAACCATTATGTTCTTGTTCCTACAGTTACTAACCTTTTATTTTCTTCACTGCTTCCTTCAAATTCTGCACAGCTTTCTCTGCCAAGTCATATGCTTATGTATAAAAAAATGTATTAGTTACATGGAAAATTCTGTTTCTTTCCATAATGTTTTCAAATTCATCATTAGTAAAACAAGATCTGCTATCAGACACTACCATTTTTGGAATACAATATATACTGAATATTTATTTGTTTTCCAGTTGCATACAAACTTCTTGAGCTCATTCCACATATGCTTATGAGCTTCTGTCAAAACCAGAAACATTTTTTCCCAGAAATAGGCCAGCACAGTCAACACGCTGTCTTTATCATTATGTTTCAGGCCATTTAGATAGTGGGTAAAGTGATTTACTACTTTCTTGACTTTTATCAAACTTTTCTTCATACTGATCCATGCCTGGCCACCACATGTACGACCTTACTAAATGTTTCGCTCTAGACAATCTAGTATGAACTTGATGTAATGTTTTAGCGTTACAGATCAGCCTTAGCATTACACACCATGACAATGCATATCTGTCTCTGGCAGGTGATGCTGCTGTTCTGGAACAATATGGTATGAACTTTGGCTCTGTTGTTTCTGGCTCAGTTGCATCTATTTCATTTCATTGATTCACTTGCTGAATATGCATTGGTGTATTGTGCATAAAATCTGGTACTTGATTGGATATGGCCCAGTCCACAGGCTTTTCTTAATATTTAACAGGTGCTATTAACATGAAATCTTCTTTTCTTTTTAGCACTCTGTTCGTCTTTTACTTTGCTATACATATCATAAGCAACTGATGCTGGTCTGAAACAGCTGCATCTGCCAAGGACATGAATTCTAGGTCCATTTTCTCTTAGCATATCCATAACTTCTTTAAATATATCTTATAGGATCATAGGAGATTACTAGGCTAATGGCCCTGAGGTCCTTACAAGCCTAGCCAAGAGTTTACCCCAAAAACAAAACCTCAATCAGCATCTGTCATCTGTCAATGAGGGACACAGGTGGAATCCCTCGGACAAATTTGTGGTTTCCCATTCACTCATCAAGGTTGCGCTTGAAGAGGGTCAGTGACGTACTTTGTTTGACATGTATGGGGAGTCTATTCCAGAGACACTGTAGGTTTTGTTAATGTCACTTATTAGATTTAGGCCTTTTGATCAGGCAAAGTGTGGGGAGTTAGACTTATGGACATGCAGCATATCTAGTAGGACAGGCTCCAAGATTGCCTTGTAGGCGTGACATAGATCACATCTGAGCAATCTGTACAATACCGAGTAGAGTGATAGTCATTTGAGACTGTCCACATAGGACACGTGTTGGAGGCCATGGATTCTCCTTGTGAGGTATTTCTGTGGCATTTCCGGTTGGTGCAGGTATTTGGAGAGGTACATACCAAACAGGGAGTTATACTCAATTATTGGCCTAATAAGGGGGTAGGAGTACAGAGAGGTAACGACCTCCTTTTTTTCTGAATGCAATCCCTTTACTTATGAGATGAACCAACCTACGTACATATAAAAACACAGAGCATAAAATAGGTGACATCCGTCTGTTAATACAGGGTGTCTCTGATAATGGAGAACTGGGAGCCCTTCATTGTCATTATAAAAATTTCTACGTTTGTGTGAAGATAGTAAACAATGATTGATAAGTTACATTACATTTGCTTAATGGCAGAAGAAGACAATAAGCTTATCCAACTTCCCCTTTTCAGTGCTTTTAACTTTTTACTTCCCCTCCATTCCTACCTTCCTCTTGCCCATTTCCACCTATCCTAGGCCCTCTTGAATGCCACTGTATGACCCCTCTTTTACTGCCCTTCCAGTAGATTGCTCCATGGATTGACAACCTTCTCAGTGAAAAAAGTATTTTTTTAAACAAGAAACATCTTTATAAAATTATCGCTTTTGACATAGGCTAGCATACATTTATATAAACGAAAACAAACCATATTCACATATTTTCAGTTGCAAATGTTGTACATCACTCATACTCTATCCAGTCATTGTCAGTCAAACAATACACAGCCCATTCAATTCCTGCTTTCCATTAAAACTCATTCCTCCGCCAAAACATTTTTGTGCATGTATTGTTCTCACAGTTCCCATTTTTTCCATATAATTTGCTTCAACCCTTTTCTAAAGATCACACTTCCAATTGATTTAACTCTGTTACTGTATTCACCACTTTTCTACTTTTATTTTAAAGTTGGTTTAGACTTTGATTTCCATTTTCTAGTAATTGCTTTTTGGCAGCTGTGACACCCCTGCACTGGCCCAGTAATCAAGGAGCCTCAATCCTCATCACTGGCAACAGTGAGGAATATACACATTGGGAGGATGACAAGTACATACACAGTAAAGTACAATTTCCCTTAAGAGCACACAGAGATCACAGTCAGTCTGGGGGTGGTTTCTCCATCTTTCCCCAAATCCCCAATAAGACTCCCCACTTGCACAGCTATAGGGTTAAGATCTCAGCTAAGGGGTCAAGTCAAGACCTCCAGCACCCTCTCTGTCCAACCAGTGCTTTGTGTCCCTGCCCAAGTCGCTATCACACACACACACTTTGAGATTTGATTTATATACAGACACACACACACACACACACACACACACACACACACACACACACACACACACACACACACACACACACACACACACACACCTGGGGAAGGCTGGCACAGGTTTAATAGCTATGCCCCCTTTTCCTCAGACTATAAGGTAGTTATCACTGCCACCAACTCCTACTTATCAGTTGCTTAAAAGGCCCTTACAAAGGGTGACCAATCCTACTGTGTAATGTTACTGTTATCCAAATGGTAATTGTGACCAAGACTAAGGCTATTTAGGAGTGGCCTGTACAGTGTCACCAAATACACATGCAAGTACTCTAAGAGCTTAAATATGTCTCACAAATATCAGCCACAAAGGTGGGTTTAAATATATTTAATAATACATAAAAAGAACAAAACAATACTCAAACAACACAGTTACTTCAGAGTTCAGAATCACAGGAAATATTTTAAAACAACATTGCAGGACAATCTCAAATAAATACAGGAAACATCTTATCTTTACTATATTCATATCTATATCTAAAATACATTATGCCCTAAATAACTTACTTATTTACAGGGCAAGACAAATGAAGACGATGGATGTTTCTAGGTCCAAGACAAGATACAAAATGCCTTGTCTCTCTTTCTCTGAGAGTGTTCTTAAATTAATATCACATATTACTGCTGGGTTAGCCTGGATGACATCACTCTTTGTCACCTGCCTTCAGTTCCCAGGCTAACAGAAACTTAACAAAATTAAACATTTCTGTGTGAAAAATACATATCTCTCAGATATTGACTCAGAACTGGAAGCAGTAAAACAATTAAACACTTTTGCATTTTAGACCTAGTAATTATTTCTCTCCAAGACAATAGAAAGGAACCTCTAGCTCTAGACATCCTGTCTCCTTGCTGCATTAACTAAGTTTTATAGCACATCATAAAGCACTTAATTTCAACTTTTTTTTTGAAGTTTTTTTATGTTAATCCTCTATGTTCCAACGGGGTAAGCTGTTGTTACATTCTTAAAGCTCAGTATATAACATACAGTTCTGTATACTTCATATCAATATTTACAAATGACATAGAATTATTCACAAAATTCCAGATAGATGGGCTGGCAGTGTCACAGCAGCCTTCATAATTAAGCTCATTAAGGCCTTACTATGCCCAGATAATTCTGATTTTGTATCATAGCTCAAAACCACTAATTTCTTTATTCACATCAGTTTGCTCACCTGGTATTTTTGTTGGAGTAGTCTGCCAACTCATTACACTCCCAAAATATGTTCCCAGTTACCTCTTTCTTCCCCATCACATCTCCAACATTTGCAGTATATGTGAGGAAAAATTCTTTGGAGTCTGCTTGGGGTACAAAAATACCCAAACACTTCCAAGCAAAGATCCTAAATCTTTTAGTCTTTGTTGCATATTTGGGAGCCATACATATATTTTGACAATGTTTCTTTGTGAATTGCTTATAAAGTCTCTCTTCCCAATCCTTTCTAACCTCCTCTGATTAATTTCCATAGTTATCGTGCAGTATTTTATTTGCCCAACTAATTATCCATTCTTAATATCAGCTTTTGTTGTAGATTCTACTGAAAACTGTACCAGTGCTGGTCTTTCACTTACGACCCCCCTATTTCTTTCTCTTTGATATTAATCCTTGATAAGGAAGGCAATATTTAGCCTGCAGTCCAAATTAATTCTTGGCATCTTCCCATTCTATTGCCATTCATTCTCTAATTATTTGCTCCCAATACCTTGGTTCCTTTGCCAGTTTTCTCCAGTAAATCCCAGACTCCTCTTGCGTATTCCCTAATTGCAAGTGAAGAAGTATTTTCTGAGCTCCAGTGAGCAGTTATTCTCTGTACTCAGCTGTTTCTGCTTCGCCTTCATCCTGTGTCCCTCCTTTGCAGAATGACCTATTTATACCTGTCAGACATGCTTTTCTGCACCAATATCATGTCTCCACTATCTCTTCTTGTCTTAGGAGAGAAGAGTTCTATCTCCTCTAACCTCTGGTGCAGAGATGTTACCATATTAGCTGGCACCTAGTGTCACTACCTGATCTGATGGTAAGTTAGAAAAAAAGGTCAGTCCTTTGAAATGGAACTGTTCTCTTCTCTAATAAGGAGGAGTATTAGGTCCTATGTGCCTCACCCTCATGGTTACATGAGGAATAACATTAACACAAATAAATAAATAAATAAATAAATAAAAACAGATATAAATATCACACCCCTAACACCTGCCCCCTACACTCCACCCTAGCTTTGCTTCTGTCTGGTCATATTCCATACATGCCAGGCTCTTTCTGGTAGCTTTCCTTTGCATGCCCTTTGTAATCTCCATAGCTGCACGCAGTACACAAGGTGCAGTCTAACCATGGCTTGGTAAAGTTGAAGCCTTATAACTTTAGTCCCCTGGAAACATACCTGGCATGCTATTTTCTGCTGTCACTGGCCTCTCACTTTGCTTCAGATAGTCCACAGCAGGTGTACTCAGTATCCCCAGGTCCCCCGGCTTATATTTTGCACAAGATGATTATGAAGCCACATGCAGAATGTTGTATTTGCTTGCACTGGACCACACTTACCACTTTTCCACCTGCTTTTCCCCATTCTGTGTTGCTGCACTTATATTTGTGCATCATCAATAAGCTGATCCTGTTCTTTATGCTCTCATGTATACCTGAGACAAACACACAAACGAGTACTGGAACAATGACCCCTCCCCCAATATTACACTAGTCACTTTCCTAATTCATAATATGGTCCCTCCCCCACAACCTTGTGTGTCTTACCATTCATCCATGTGGATATCCAGTTCATCAGTCATGGTTCTACCCCCAAATCTTCCAGTCTTCCTACCATGCCTGAAAAAGACCACCGGTATTGTCCAGTCTGAAAGCTTGCATTTCATTTTTTTATCTGCTTGTTTTTCATATCAAAAGTTTTCAGTTGGTGACGGCATTTCATCACCTGTTTAACTTTTGTTGCCACTAAAGTGTGACTTTGTATCAGATTCCTATGTTTGACCAAATCAAAGACCTTGGTGAAATCCTCCTAGATTGTGTCTACTGGTACACTGCTGTCAGATTCAGCTGTGACTTCATCACAAAACAGATTAGGTCTTCCTGCATCTCCTTCAGACCATGAGCTATGAGCTCATATCAATCGCTGTCTTCGGGACTGGCAATTCTAGAAATGTGATCAGCCATTTCTAGAATTCATGATGGTTGCTGTTTTGGGAGTTGTCACCTCTAGAAATACCATCACCCTTTCTTTCAGAATTCTCTTAGTGACGATCTCTGTCATGTCTGTTAAGCTAACAGGATTATATGTGACAGTTTTTTTATGCAGTCATCCCTGGTAAAAGAGTTCCAAGTCAATGCGCTGTTGAAGAGCCACAAAGCAGACAACACACTGGTCAGCTTTCTTGTGATTCTGGGAAGCAGCCTAATTAGTCATTCTCCCTAATGGCAGCAATTTCCTTTAAAAAAACCTTTGTTATCAGTCCTGGTTTCTCCTCACTGTTCTCCCGATTCTGCCCCTGAGTGTAATCTTTCCTTCTCCAAGAATCCTGCCTGTGTCAGCATGGGATAAGATGCTTCATAGTCCAGCTAGCTTAGCATCTGATGGATGGCCCACACCTCTTGTTCCAATGCTTCTCCATACTGGATAATGCCTTTGCTGTCCCCATAATCCCTTTTTTAGGCAGAGTCCAACTAATAGACATTGCATTGGAATTAACATATCTAACCCCCAAACTGGATCACATTAACGTGGCTCTTCTTACTGCTTATTGCCAGAAATCTCAACAACAAATTGGCCATTTTTCAGGCTCTCCTGCATTTGTAATGCATCCATGTTTGTGTAATTACTGAGTCATGGTTAAAATGCAAAGAGTGCAGTCTCTCCATACCTGGGTTTGTGTCTACCATGTGTTGAGGCCTGATGGTAACTGTGGTGGTGTCTTCATATTTTTAAGGACAATATCACTTCCAAGTAGATTCCCAGAGATCTACAAACTGAACTGTTAGAACCCCATATTGCATATTGCCCTAAAGAGTACCATCTGTCAACTTATAATGTGTTACAAAGCATCTTCCATGTCCACTGTTGATCATATAAGATTGCTAAATGTACTCAAACTCCCTTTTATTAAGAATTTTATTATATTGAGAGATTCTAGGTACCCATCAATAAAATGGAGCACCTAAACCTACAGGAAGGGTATGGCCAGAAGTCCTAGGACTTAATAAATAACCACTACCCCCCCTCCCCGAACAGATATCTACCAAATCCATTATAGGATATAATGTATTTGAGCTGGTCCTTATCAATATAGCCACTCCAGGCATTATTTCTCTCTGGTATCTCCGGCTCTGGTTAAATGAGACCATAAACTTGTGACATTCACCTCCACAATGTCTAAAGCCCTTGCAGCAACTATCTCTAATTTCAAGGACTTCAAATGTATGAACCTTATCCAATTCTATACCAAGATTTCAAAATTCACTTGCAGTAGCATCACTTCTGAAGTTAACACAGCAGGTAGCTTCACAAAAGACTTTTATACCCATTTTGATAAATGCATAGAATTATCAGTCCCAGCTAGAGCAAAGTATAATGTGACATGCAAAACCAGACCCCCCTTGAGGTCTACCAACATAAAGAAACTTTACAACAAAAGAGAAAAAAAACTCCTCAAATTATATCTGATTCAGTATCAAGATTCTACTAAAATTTCAAAAACACTATTAGGTCTACTAAAGCAACCATATCTCTGAATTTCTCTGCTCAAGAATTTTGGACAAAGACAAAAATAATGGAAGGACAAATGCCCAAAATTATGAAAATTTTAAGCATTACTTTAATTCATTTAAAAAGATAGTAGAACAAGTTCTTTAAGAACATGCATTTTTTGATCAATCAGAAGTATGAAATTCTTACACCTGACATTATTGACTGACTGTAAGACTCAGTGGTTAATCGGGAAGTCAAATGTTTAACAAAGGACAGGGCAAAAATATGAGGCAAAATCAGGGACACTTTGCAAAATTGGGTACAGTTGAAAGGTATGAAGACAGTGCATAAACGTAGGTTAGAAGATAGGAACAATTATAAATCCTTCTTCACTGATATTAGGAAACTCTGAAGTAATTCAAAATGGCACTTCTCAAAGGGAATCAAACAACAGTTGTGAGTAAACTAACAAACAAATTTAGTGCTAACATAACCCCTGGCTTCTCTCCAAAGTTCACAAATCATTGAATTGTATATATACCATATTATCACAAAGGAACATATATTTATTTTTTATTTTTTATTTTACATTTGTTGACCGGGCTAGTCTAGCTGGATATATGTCCATTTTCAGTAGAGGCCCGAGGAGTTAAGCTCCAGAGTTTAAGAAGAAGTACATTTGTGATATTACAAGAAAGTAAGGGTAACAATATGCAAAGAGTACACACAAATTGAGGCAAAAAAATTACAAGCAGGTTATACAGTTAACATCATAAAAAATTTTACATTTTAAAAATTATTTTTTTTTTTTTTTTTTTGGAGGGGGAGGTTGAAAAGGGAGAGTGAGTAAGATAAGAGGGGGGTAGGGTTTCATGATGAAGGGATTTGTCTGATGGCATAGAGTGATTAGTCAGGATTAGTGCAGGGGCACATCCATTGAGATTTGAGGTGGAGTTTAATTTTCTTTTGAAGAGAGATTTAGAGGAATAGTGGTAAGTTCAGAGGAATGTTTTCCAACAGTGTTGGAAACTTTGTTGTTTGATTTATCAATATTTACAAGTAGTTTGTGTGCAGATCTTAGGGATTTTAGGTTATGGTAGGTGGATAAGGGTAGATAGTATAGGTGTTTTGTCAGGTTGATGCAGAATTTGATGGGCAATGGTTAATTGATTGATTTTAAGCTGGTGCTGAAATTCAAGCCAGCCTAGTAGTTTTAGATTGATACAATGGTGGGTTTTGAATGGGTTGCCTGTAGCAAATCTTGCTATATTGTGGTAAGAGTTCTCTAATTTCAGAAGATTTTTTGATAGGTTTGTAAATATGGGGGAGGCATAAAGGAGTTTGAGCAATAGTAATTCTAGAGTCTGGAGTGAGGAAAGGTTTGATTCGAGAGAGCCTATTTTTTGTTAGTATTTTCAAGGTGTTGTTTATATGTGTATCAAAGTTAAGGTTGTTATCTATGGTAATTCCTAATAGTTTAGTCGTGAGGTCTTGAGATATAGGTGTGCCATTTTAGATGTTATTGTAAAGTCTATAGGAGGAGATTTACTGGAGGGTGTAAAGAGGAGGAGTTTGGTTTTTTTGGGGTTAAGTAGGAGACAGCGTTGGGAAAACCATTCTTCAATGGAGTTAAATATGTGTTGTGTAAGGGAGTGAAGATTAGGTACTGTTGTGGCTGAGCAAATGAGTGTGGAATCATCTGCATATTGAATGCATGTAGCTTGTGGAACTATTTGGTGTAGGTCATTGATAAACAAAGAAAACAGAAGGGGACCTAATATAGACCCTTGGGGAACACCAATGGTTACAGGAAGCTGTGAAGATAGGGTGGATTTCCAGAGAACTGCTTGGTGTCGGTCGTTAAGTAGGATTTGAACCAGTTAATGGGTTGGGTGTCTAGTGACATAGATTGGAGGATATTTATGAGTATTTGGTGGTTTACCATGTCAAACGCTTTTGACAGGTCTAGGAAGAGAGCTGAGGAAAGTGTGTTGTGGTTACGATTTTTGTTGATGGTGTCTGTAAAGGAGAGGAGGGCAGTGGTGGTACTATGGGATGGTCTGAAGCCATGCTGGGTATTAGAAAGTAAGTTGTATTTGAGAAGATGGTTTAGGAGTTGCTTGTGTATACATCTTTCCATGATTTTTGATAAGGGAGAGAGTAGGGCTATAGGGCGGTAGTTTGAAAATTCAGTAGAATTTCCACCCTTGTGAAGAGGGATGATATGAGATATTTTCCAAAGTTTTGGGACATATCCCTCTGTGATGGTTTTGTTCAGTATGGAAATTGGGTAGGCTATGGAACTGTCTGCTAATTGCAAGTATTCTGCGGGTAGTAAGTCAGCAGAGGGGTACAAGGTTTGAGTTTTTGATAATGAGAGTATGTAGGCTGTGGGGACAGGTTGGAAGAGAAAAGGGAGGTGGCTTTAAGTCATGTTTAGATGTAACTGTGTCATTTGTAGAGAGTTGACTAGCCAGCGATGAATTGTGTCTGTAAAGAAGGAATTAAAGTCGCAATTTGGTTGTGGTTCATTGTGTCAGAGCCTTGTGGGTTGGGTGTGGTAGGTTTACTAGGCTGTAGTAGTTCATTTATATTGGCCCAGAATTTTTGTGGGCAATTTTTTAGTTTGCTGAGATTTTAGGTAATAGCTTTTCTTATCGGTCATTATGGCTTTTTTGGTCTGATTTCGTAGTAGTTTGTAGTGTTGGTAGTCTGTTGGGTTCTTTGTAGAGCGGGATTTGTTCCAGATCTTGTTTCTGAGTTGGATTTTCTGCTTTGTTTCTATTGAGAGCCATGGGGCAGATTTGGTTTTAATTCTAATAGATCGAGTGGGAGCGTGATGGTTAAGTATAGTTAGGAATTTTGCATTAAAGTAGTCTACAGCTTCATCTAGGGAAGGTATTTCAAGGGTGACCAGTTACAAGCATAAAGTTCATTTCTAAAGAGTTCCAAATTCAATTTCTTTTTGGTTCTGAGTGTTCTAGTTATGCTTTGGGTAGGATGGTTAGTTTTGAGCCTGATAATGTAGGTAAGTAAGTGATCACTTATATCTTCAGGGATGGTTCCTGTTTCATAAATATGGGGATGATTGTTGGTGAGTATCCAATCTAGGATGCTTTCTTTATTGTTGGCTTTATTTATTCTAGTGGTGGAGGTGATTGTTTGGGTAAACCCATAAAGGTTAATGTGGCTAGTAGGGAGTTTGTTACAGCAAGCTTGCCAATCAATGTTTAGGTCGCCTAAGATGAATGTTTCTTGGGGTAAGTTTAGGGATAGCCAGCATAGGATGTTTTCGATGGTGGAAATGTTATTTCCAGGGATATAGATGCATATGATAAAGATAGATTTGACTGAGTTTAGTTTCAGTTTGGTGATCAGAATTTCTGCATTAGAGTCCTGAGGGGTTTTTTGTTGGAAAGTGGTTATTTGAAGGCTAGATTTAGCTAGGAGGGCTACTCCACCTCCTTTTTTCTCCGCCCTCTCTAGGAGGATGTTATAGCCAGGAGGGGTGATTTCAGTGTCTTTTGTAGAAGGTTTAAGCCAGGTTTCAGTTAGGCAGATTTAGTGTTCTAAGAGAGCATGCAGTTGTGTTATTTTGTTGTTAACACTATGTTGAGGTTTGCTATAGAGAGTGAGTTGTGATTATTTGGTAGAGGACTAGTATTTGGGACTTGATTAAAGTTCTGATTATTAGTGTAGCTAATAGGACCTGGGTTTGGGTGAATATCTCCATCTTTAAGGGGACAGAGAAGGGTTTGAGAAGAAAGGTTTGTAAATGGTAGTCTTTTTGGATTTTGTTTGGTATATTTTAAGTGGGTAATTCTATGGTATTTAAATGGTAGTTAGGTGTAGAAGTGATGTTGATATGTTGGTTATGGAATGTAGGAAGAGCTGCAGTAGTATGTTTAGAGGGGTTGGGAAAGTGTGCTAGTAGAGGGTATGGAGGTAAGAAGAAGTGATATTGTTAAAGTTGGAAGTATTGATAGTAAGAGTAAGGTATGTGTTATGGATATGGTGGGGTGCTTATACATTGTGGTATTTATTATTATGCTGTAGATTGTTGTATAAGTGTAGTGATGCTGTAATGCAGGATAAGGTGAAAGGAAGAAGTGGACTGGGAATGTTAGGAAGAGTAGAGAGGCTGTAGGTGTGGAGGTTACTATTGGATATAAGTCCAGTTTTTTTCTTTTAGACCAAAATACTTCTTCAGTAAGGCTTGACTATATACCTGGATGTTTAATAAATAGCGCTAAGCATGCCCTCACACATTCCTGAAACAATGTTTGGTGCTTTGCAGTGATGGTGCCCATCTATAAGGGTGGCCCTACCACCGATCCTGGGAATTATAGACTTGTAAGCCCAATGAGCCACATTTGCAAAGCTGTGGAATGTATTGTAATTGATCTCATATACTATAATATCAGAAAGCTCATTGGGCTTGACCCTCAGCAGCTTGGCTTTGATAAGGGAAGATCCTACTTAATGAATATGGTTAACTTCTTTGAGAAGGTCACATAGGCTGTTGACAGAGGTCATGTTTTTCACATGGCAATTCTTGACCTTGCCAAGACATTTGTCACTATATTTCATGTAGGCATTGTAAGTAAGCTAAATGCTTTAAAACTATATCCTTATGTGGTAAGATGGATAGTCAACTGCCTAAAAGAACCCAAAATGCAACTGGCAAGCGCCTCATTAGAAAATATTAAGGTAACCAGTCACATCCCCCAAGGCTCAGTGTAGGCACCTCTTCACTCTTGACATCTACTTTTCTGATCCCCAGAATGACAGTCAGAACCTGATGATAACTATGTTTCTAGATGACTGCAAAGTGGGAGCCATTGTCAAGATCCACTCTAAAACCCAAACTCTCCAGCAAGAACTCGTACTTAATTGGTGTATTGAAAATAGACCTAAATTAAATGCAAAAAAATGTAATATTATCACATTTAGTAGACAACACCTCCCCTCAGTATAAAATATTGAGACTACTCCACTATAAAATGAAAATGTCGTTAGGGACCTTGGAACTTGGGTTGGTTACTTGCTGACTTTGGATCATCATGTGGTAGCAGAAGTCAAAAATGCTTCTACTTAGTGCAGCTAATTGTGAAGAGACTATCATCCAGATCTAGAAAAAAGTCATCATTCTCTTATATTTAGCACCATTTAAGCCAATTATTGAGCAGAACATCCACTTCATGATGCACCTCACTAGACATATCAAGCAACCAGAAAGACCTCAGAAGTTCCTAACTGAGAAGATCACTGACTTAAATACCCTGAGCTACCTAGATAGGCAGGAAGCACTGCCTCTTTATTTAGTGTCTTAAAGACTCTTGATGGGATGATCCATGCCTCACCTTTTGTGCCATTAGGGATCCAAGTTTTCTGTATCTCCTGTACTTCTGTAAGTCTACTAATTCTGCAAATACCAGAACCAGGGACCTAAATCTTCACCAGAAGATAAGTGAAATGTGATAGGCAGATTCATCATGCAGCTTATCTCCTTTCTTTGGAACAGTGTGACCCTGCAGGTCAAGCAGTGTAATACACTAACATCCTTCAGATGAAACCTATATAATTGGATGGGTATCAACAAATCTATTCTAGAATTGACTGACCCGTGGTTGAGCCTTCCAGTCCTCTCCCTTCTGAAAGTCAAGTTTCACATGGTATATAGTTGGCTAGTCAGTAGAACAGGTGGACATGTGTCCATCACCCTTGAGTTCCCAAACCTTTGGCAGTTTCTTTGAGTTCCACTATAACTGCTTTACCTAGAGGAAGTGTGCATACTATAGCTGCCTTATCTAGAGGAAGTATGCATACCTTCACAAGCATGCCATTCATCAGCTCCACTTCCAAGGATGGGAATGCCAGCAGCGGTCGTTTATTGCCATCCTCCCCAGCTTGACCCTTCTAGTACCAAGCTGATAATCAGACACAATGATTTCAGCTTTCTACCTGTTTGGTACTTGGTATATGGATATGTCATCATCATTTCAATTGGCAAATGTTGGCGCATCCAGTAGTTGATTCCCCTTTGCCACTCACTGGCCCACTGATGTGGAAGCAATGTGACTGCATGATCCATTAACAATTGGTTATTGGAAATTAGGTATAGCTGGAAAAGACAGAATATTGATTGTTTCCACTTTTTCCTGGAAGGGAATGAAGGAAATTAAGTTTATTAACACCTTGTTGAGGCTAGGGGCTAGTGAGAATGACCTTTATAAAATAGAATGTGATATGTAGCAATAGATCAGGGTATGACCATAAGTACCCTCCTTATGTCTACAGCACATCATCTTACATAAGCAGGTGGCATGATCACCATCCTGTATATAGTTGGCAACCCTTGGACTGTCATTGCCCATTGTAGCTAACCTTACTTTTGTGGGCAAAAGTGCAGTATACAGCCTCTATATTTGTACCTCTGCAGGAGGCCAAGAGTTGTCCAAGTATGATCATATTTATATTTATGTACATAACAACGATTGAGCGGACTGAATGGACCCGAAGTACTGCACTTACTGAGGGTGTGATGGTGGTCTTGGGGCAGTAAGAACAAACCAAAAAAAAAAAATTTTGCTACTACATATTCTCAGCTGTATTAGCCTACTTTCTTGACTGTTTGTTCAATATTCTTTCCTCTGTATTCTAGCAACAGTGTTTGGTTGCCAAGCAACCAAACAATGGAAAGGTTTGTAAGAGCTAGATGCATGAACCTTGTTTTCATTTCCAGATGATGTCAAGAGTTTTGGACTCATATAAACTGAAGGATCAATAGATTGGAAGGATAGCATCTGGAGAGACAGTGACAGCTGATTTAATGCTTCAAGTGCAACTGTAGTAAGAGGTTGCAGAAATTCTGCCTTAGTTGGAATGGCACATAGTAAAGATGGAGGAAATATCTACAAAACCAGTACAGTTCTGAAATATTTAAGCACTCAGTGGAAAGAAAACAAAACCATGTTACAAACCTGTACACTGTCTCGGTTTGAATTAAGCGTGACATTCCAAATCTAGATTAAGCAACATTTAACTCATGCACTTAACAAACACTATTGGCAGACCGCTCTTGTAGTCAGAAAAATGTAAACACCATAAATCTCAAAGAATTAAACATGACAGCTGGCTACCATACAAAAAAATTCCATTGCTTTCAATACTAATAAGTTATCTTTGAGGGAGGAAGTGCTGTATCCTTTTGCCAGCAGACAACTGTGTAGTTTAATTCATGCCACTGCAGAATTTATTTATTTTCCTGAATATATTTCCAAACAACTTGTACATTTTTTATATGTTTGAGGTGTAATGTTTCTTCTGCCTCTGTGTTTTGGCAAATGTCTGTCTGTTAAATAAGCTTTGCCAAGAGGCATCCAAGGCTCTAGTGTGCTGTGTCTGCAACTGGAAAGGCCAGCGTCTCTACTCTACCATCATGTCACATGCGGATCTTGGTCTTTTCAGAACTTGATAACATGCTAATAGCTTCACTTATACCAGTAGATGAGGACAAAACTCATAGATAGGAGGTAGGGGCTATGTGCAACATATAGCCAGTTATATTTAGGGGATACTAACAGTATCTGTATTAGTACTCCTACAAAAGGTAGTTGACAGTAACAGCAAAAGTAGCATTTAGTCATGATGTGCTGAGAAAATGAATGCAATGTCACAGCAGAGCAAAGTAAGCCAGGACTAGGTCAGAAGCAGTTTAATGGCGGAGAAGTGAAATCTCAGAGGTGCAGACACTGCCAAAGCAATATATGTGTTAAGCTGAAAGGGGACATAGCTGATAATCAGAAATAACATGGCTAGGGATGTGAATTATTGGTTGTATTAGCACTTAAAATGTCACCAGTGGTTACAGCAGTTTAAAAAACAGCATTATTTAGATAATTTATTATTTACTGTTACAGTTTCTATTGTTGTACATTACATACTTGCAGTGATAATAACCATTGTTGCTTATGTAATCAGGTTTTCAGGCTAATACTTAAGTTAGATGTAATATAACTTACTCTGGGTTCTAGGTGATAGAAAAGTATAAAAGTGGAAATATTTTCCTACTTTAAACATTGGCCTTTAAACTACAAGGGATACAGGCTTTCTCGTTCAAATTATGAACAGTTTCCTTATGGTTTCTGGTACAAGACTTACTGAAATGCACTTCCTGTCAGGATACATGTTGATCGTTCAACAACACTTCCATCAAGTGCTGAATCCACAGAAAAGGAGTGAAACAAGTGTTATCCAAATTCAGAGGTAATTGTTTTGCAGGTGGAAGCCCCCAGTGCCCTTCATGTGGGGGCACACCACTACACCCCCAAACTTAAATATACCTACTCCAAGTTCACACAACAGTGACTGCATTCTGTCTTCTACAAGGCATTTTCAGAACCCACCCTGATGGACCTCCTGAATATCCGAAAAACCAACAGTACCAGAATTACCCATTCTAAAGACTTAAACATTGCCTGTGATATAAATAGGACCTGCTAGAGAGACAGGTATGTATCCCAGAGACTACCTCTTCTCTGTAACAGGCTCCCCATCCATGTAAAGCAGAGCTCCTCCCTGACCCAATTCAAGTGTAACTTGGACAACTGGATGGGGAACAGGAAATTCATCCCTGGTTTGGCACCTATGTCTCTAATGAACACAGGCAGGCTGTAAATGGTTCATCTCCTAGGCTCCTGCTTGTAAATGTTTCATCTCTCAAGCCCTTGTTTACACTTATAAAGGGTACCAGAACTTGTCAGAGATTTGGTATGCATGGTTAGGCTTAAAAAGGCCCTAGTGATCATTAGCTTAGTAAACAGCTATGAACCTATAAAAAAAAAAAACTCCACTGTCAGCAAAAGTTGTTTTGCTCTTTTTTTATTTAATCGTACAGCACATGATGAAAGTGCTATTGATCGAACAGCAGGAACCCACCTGTCATATGGTTTGGTTGTAGGACCCTTATTAAAATAATGAGCTTTCTGCATACATTATACTCGATATACATGGTTACAAATGCATCATGAATCATAGTCGGTGCATTTCTTTAGCAAGCAAAAACTCACCTAGAAATGTATTCACATCATCGAAGAACATCTAGGCCTTCAGTGGATCTATGTTGTCTAGCTCCATATCTTACTTTGTACCATTTTAGTATCGCTATGTCCACAAAAGTAAGAATAAGACACCAGCTGTTAGCTGGGTGAACCAGAAAATGAAGGAAAAATTCAAACACAGAATACAACATATTCTTGATTTGTCTACGTGCTTAATGCTGGAGTGAAGCTAAGCTTAAGACACCGAATGTCACCTAACCAGGCCTGTTGACATAAAGTTCAGCTAATATTAGACGAAGGTTATAGTACACAGAGATATTGTGATGATAAGTTGAATAAAACTGCTAACATTTATGCACTGTGCACATGCAACGTGGCCATAGCCATTTTAAGACTAATTTATGGTGTTGCCCTTTTAAGACTGTACATATTCCGTAATGCATTGCATTTTCTAAGTCAATAGGTAAGCATGTATAAGATGCTGAAATATTAGTATCATTTATATTGAGCTGCCATATTGTTACAAATAAAAGCTACATATTTGCTGAAACGGTGTATCCTGACATTTCTAACTTGATAAACAAATATTACTGGGTAACCGTTGCTGCACACCTCTTTCAGATATAAATACAGATAACTTTTTAATTCTTGTAGGTGTGTACTATGTTAGAGACTGGTAGCTGGGCACACAATCCTTCCAATTCCATTCATTTTACTTTTTTCTAGTTTGTGTGTTTGGTAAGAGGACAAACGAACATTTTAAGATAGCATACTAACTTCTTCAGTATAGACTGGATCAGGTACATGATCCCCCACCCCTACCCACAGAGAGCTAATATGCTGGGAAAAGACATCAGGATTACCATGTGCAGTATTTACTGGTAAATGCATAAAGAACTGAACACCGATTTATTTCTGCATGTCATATAGAACCCAGTAAGACAAGTTTTGTTTTAAGGAAAATGTGGAGAAAAGGCACCATGTGCATGTATAGCAAACAAAAAAATAATTGTGTGTGTGTGTGTGTGTGTGTGTGTGTGTGTGTATATATATATATATATATATATATATATATATATATATATATATATATATATATATATATAAAATACATGCTTATACAGAGTTAGTATTCAAATAAAATGGCAGCATTCATTACAGGACGATTTGTGTCATGACAGCACCTATTAATCTAATTATTTATTATTATTTATTAATAAAATGTCAATAACTAATTAAATACTTGGTATGGTGCCAGTTGAACAAGGAGAGGTGCTGCCCCTTACAATACGAGTAAGCTTTTAAGACATGACAATATTATATGACATGACAGTAGTATCTCAGCTTGGTAAGAGTGGTCAGATAGCCTTGAGAAAGATATCACAAACAATGGAGGGAAATGGGTTACGTGGAGGCATTGTTATTATGGATGGGTTATGTGGAGGCATTGTTATTATGGATGGGTTACGTGGAGGCATTGTTATTATGGATGGGTTACGTGGAGGCATTGTTATTATGGATGGGTTACGGAGGCATTGTTATTATGGATGGGTTACGTGGAGGCATTGTTATTATGAATGGGTTACGTGGAGGCATTGTTATTATGGATGGGTTACGTGGAGGCATTGTTATTATGGATGGGTTACGTGGAGGCATTGTTATTATGGATGGGTTACGTGGAGGCATTGTTATTATGGATGGGTTTGGGTGGAGGCATTGTTATTAAGGCATTGTTATTATGGATGGGTTACGTGGAGTCATTGTTATTATGGTAAAGGGACGTTACCTGAGATTTGACTACATAGCAGACAGTATGTATATCTGAATTAAAGATAAGCAGACAAAAATTACATTGCAGAGTTATAAAAATTAATAAAAATAGTGACTTTGAAAAGAGTAAAAGATTCTATAATGCTAATAACATATACTATGTTATTTTTAAGAGATCTGTGACTAAAATATTTCTAAATAATCAAAATCTCATATCTCATGAATCTAGTTTTTTTTTCTATGAATGTTAATGGACTATATAGTAATCATAAAATAGTATCTCTTAATAAATATTCAAAGGTTAATAACTCTCAAATAATTTTTCTACAAGAAACTCATTTAAATTACTTGGACAGAGAAAAATACAAAAATTTAGCCAAGATTAAGTTTTAGCTCTGCCCTCATTTAAGAAAAAAAATGGTATGTATCAATCTTGTGGATAAAGTTGATTATGGTGCTTTGTATGCTATGGTTATAATATAATATAATAACAGAATTTGGACATCAGTTAGCCTATATTGATTTGCAGGTATGGGAACCAAGATAACTAAAAACTTCCTAGGACATGTGCTGTTGCAAAAGCCTTGAGGAATAGGATGGCTCTTATTAGATATAAAAATACATTTCAACTGAAAGATAATGACAATTGGCTATTCTCACTGTTGTCACATTTTTGGTATATAGTCTAGAATAAGCAAAATCTTGATTTTACATGATTTGACATCTAAGCTAAGAAAGGTTATTCCTTGCCCCTTTTCTGATTATAAAAAAAGTAATCTTTTACCTTTAACAGATTGACCATGGCTATGAGGATTCCAGCATTCTCAGTTAATCAATAAGAGTTTAAAAAAATGAGTGAAATTGATGATTGTATGAAGTTCAAGAATAAGGAAGATATCAGAAAAATAAAAATCTGGTGTTCCTTAAAAGCTTATCTACATTGAACATGGATCCTACCCAGTTCGGCTTTGTTAAGGGCAGATCCTGCCTCTTAAACCTGGTTGATTTCTTTGAAACAGTCACCAATGCCATTGACGAGGGGAAGGTGGTCCACACAGCCTACCTGGACCTCGCAAAAGCCTTCGATACAATACCCCACTCGGGCATTATAGATAAGCTCACCAGCTTAAATATAAACCCCTATGTCACTAGATGGATTGCAAACTGGCTCAAGGACAGAACCCACATGGTTAGAATTGCTGGAGCCATGTCAGACTCCAAACCAGTTACAAGTGGTGTCCCACAAGGCTCAGTCCTGGGACCTCTCTTGTTCGGTATATATTTCTCGGAGGTACAGGCCAACACGGAAGGACTGTGGCTGATCAAGTTCGCAGATGACTGCAAACTGGGCGCCATAATCGACTCTCCAGCCGACACAAGCATCCTCCAAAAGGGCCTCAGAGAAACAGACAACTGGTGCCAGAGCCATGGCCTCAAGCTAAATGCCAAAAGGTGTATAGTCACCCCCTTTGGCAAAAACAAAGTGCCCACAAATTACCACATAGGTGGTAATCCATTAAGTACAGAAGAAGTAATTAGGGACCTGGGGACCCAAGTTGATAGCAATCTCTCATTTGACAACCACGTGGCCAAAGTGGTTAGAAAAACATTTTATATAGCCCACCTAATCATGAAGGGATTCACATCTAGATCAGGGGAGGTCATTGTGCCTCTTTACTCATCCCTCATCAGGCCCATAATTGAGTACAATGCCCCTTTTGGGATGTACCTTACCAGACACCTGCAGCAACTGGAAAGACCCCAAAAGTACCTCACCAAGAGGATCAAAGGGCTCAAACAGATGCCATATGCTGCCCGGTTAAAGAAACTCCAGCTCTACTCAGTGGCATACCGCCTGTTCAGAGGTGATCTATGCCTGACGTATAAAGCCATGTCCAACCCGGAATTAATGGACATGCTGCACCTCAGAAAATCCAAATCCCATCGAGCTACACACTCGAGAGACTTGAACCTCAGCACTGAAATAAATAGGACATGCTGGAGGGACAGATTCATAACCCAGAGGCTCCCTTCACTCTGGAATAAAATCCCAGTCCAGGTTAGGCCCTCATTGACTCTCTTCAAGAGGAATCTTGATGAGTGGATGGGAGATCGTAGGTTTACCCCGGGTATCACTTCTGTGTCACTGTTAGACAGAGGCACAGTATACTAACCTCGAAAAAGGGCATAGCAAAATAAATTTAAAATGGGTGGCGAAAGCCAAACACATTCTGGCTAGGCTTATAAATGCCTTAGGGCAGATAGCCTAGTATGAACCTATGAACCTATGAACATGGAAGAACAGTGATATGATTTCAGAAAAAAATTAAACATTGGGAAAATGAATTGCATCACATTCAAAAATCAACTGCATATATTTTGAAATCTAAATTTCAGAAATCAGATAATTTTTTTGATATAGTACAAACTATAAATAGGCACTAACAAATTAAACATGGCTTTCTCATAAAACATCTTTAACCCTAGGATAAAATAAAGGTCCAGTCTTATTCAATGACTGTGAGGGGATACATAATTTAGTTAGAAAATCAAAAAGTTATCCTAGAACTAATCATATAAAATAAATTAGAGGCACAGAAGATGATGAATAAATTAGAGGCACAGCAGATGATTTTTTTTAGAATTTAAACTAATAAATAAATAATATAATAACAATAATAATGTCTGGGATGCTTATCAGCAAGGAGATAGGAGACATCCAGACACTTGATCCATCCCAGTTTGGCTTTGTCAAAGGAACGTCATGCTTATTAAACCAGTTGGACTTCTTTGAAGAGGTTACGAAGGCAATGGATGATGGTAAAACACAACATGCTGCTTACATAAATCTGGCTAAAGCATTTGATAGAATACTGCACTAGGGTATTGCCAACAAACTTAAGGAACTAGTTATAAACTTCTTCATAACATGCTGGATAACTAGCTGGCTCACTGTTAGGACCAAGAAGGTTAGAATCAGTGAGGCCAGCTGCACAGAGGCCAGTCACCTGTGGAGTCTCCCAGGGCTCTGTGATGGGCTCTTTCCTCTTTAGCATCTACTTCTTAGATGTCAAACCCAATGTCAAAGGCCTTTGGCTAACTATGTTTGCAGATAACTGAAACTGGGAGCAGTCATTGAATCCTCCCAAGATGAGAACACCCTTCAGGAAGGTCTAATGCAGACAAATGCTTGGTGCCAAAGCCATGACTTAAACTCAGTATCAAAAAATGCATTATAATATGTTTTGGGAAGTATGCAACCCCTGATAACTACATCACCCTTAAAAGTTGATACACTAGTCAGGGATCTAGGAATTCATGTAGATAGTAACCATTATTCCACCAGCATGTGTCCAAGGTAGTAAGGAAATCCTTATATGTTGCTCGATCTATTACCAAGGGCATGGCATCTAGGTCCAGAGAGGTCATCATACCACTGTATTTGGCTCTCATCAGGCTCATCAGGGAGTATAATACTCCCTGACCAGACACATGCAGCAACTGGAACATCCTCAAAAGTTCCTTACAAAAAGAATGCAGGGAGTAAACACAATGTCCTATGCTGATCACCTTAAATCCCTGTTCCTTTACACATATCATATCATATAGTCTTCTAAGAAGTAATCTTTGCCTGGCATACAAGGCATCCCTAGATCCAGTTTTGCTGAAGCTTTTGCACATCTGCAAAACAAACAGCGTCAGAGATACTATATTAAGAGAGACTACATTTTGCTTGCAACATAAATAGGACATTTGGAGATAGAGATATGTTTCTCAGAGAACTCCCTTTCTCTGGAACAGGCTCCTCATCCATGTGAAGCAGAACTCCTCCCTATCCCTATTTAAGCACAACTTGGACCAAGGTATGGGTCATCAGAAATTCACCAGCTGGAAAGGCCACAGAAGTACCTCACAAAGAGGATTACTGGCCTCAAACAAATGCCCTACACTGACCACCTCAAAAAACTCCAGCTTTACTCCATAGCATATCGCCTACTCCAAGGTGATCTCTTCCTAACATATAAAGCTATGTCAAACCCAGAGCTGTTGGACATGCTACACCTAAAGAAATCCCAATCCCTCTGAGCTACATGCTTTAGAGACCTAAACCTTGTCACCACAATAAACAAGACACACTGGAGGGATACATTTTTGTCCCAGAGACTTCCTATACTCTGGAACAAGCTACCCATCTATGTCAAGCAAAGTTCTTCATTAGCACTCTTCAAGAAAAATCTTGATGAGTGGATGGGAAATAGGAAATACACCCCGGGATCACTTCTGTGTCTCTGCTGGACAGTGGCACAGGAAAATAAATTTCTTGGGTGGCGTAAGTTATGGTACCTTGCTGGCTAGGCTTACGTAGGCCCTTGGGCTGATAGCCTAGTACCTACCTATGAACCTATGAACCCCTGGTTTGGCTCCTATGGCTCTGATGGACACAGGCAGTCAGTAAATTACCACCTATATAAATCAAACGTGTAGGTGACATTTGGGTTGCATGGCTAGGCTTATAAGTACCTTAGTGGTTGTTAGCCTACTGTATACCTAAGTACCTATGAACAATTTATTTAAAGATTTTGTTAGTAAAATTAAAGGGAAAAATCCAAATGATGTAAAAGATAATTCCACTAACGCTATATGCTGTAAAGAATTTAAAAATAATATAAATGAATTTAAAAATAATAAGGCCCCTGACAGAGACAGAATCATTGCAGAGATATTTACATTTTTACCCCAGAAAGCAATATTCTTTCTTCATGAAGTTTTAGTTGGCATCTAAACAAATTGGATATCACTTCTTTTCAGGAAATAATCCCTAATTACTCACATTTTAAAAAACAATAAAGATCTTACAAATTGTGCTGCATACAGACCTATCTCTTTATTAAACATAGATACTAAAATATTTATGTTTGCATTTACAGATAGACTGAAAGCATCACATCCCAGACATACTTAACAATGATCAACTTGAATATGTCTTTAGAGGGGAAGCCCAAGACAATATCAAAAGAAGTCTAACTTTAATTGACTTATTCAATTTTAGTAAAGAATAACCAATTTATATATCTTAACACTGAGAAAACATTTTATTTAATTAAATCAGTTTATTTATATAAAATTATAGATATGTTGGGTTTTACCAAGTGAGCATTGTTTATTTATTGAATTATCTCTTATGACACAGGCAATCATACATTTATATAAATGAAAACAAACTATACTGACATATTTTCAGTTTTAAATACTGTACATCACATATAATCTTATATACAGTCATTGTCAATCAAACATTACATAGCTCATTCAATTCTTGCCTTCCTTTAAACCTCATTCCTCCTCCAAAACATTATCCTGCATGTAGTGTTCCCACAATGTCCTTTTTCTTTTATATAATTTGCTCCTGCCATTTTCTAAAGATCCCACTTCCAGTTCTTTTATCTCTGTTACTATAGTCACTAGTTCTAATATGAATGACTTAGACTTGGATTTCTATAAATTATTTTCTCCCAATAGCATGGTTCCTTTGCCAGTTTTCTCCAGTAAATTCCAGCCCACTCTGAGCCTTACCTATTCTCTGTACACCTAATTAAAGTCATCCCTATCAGCAGAATCTCTTTTCTCCATTCCCATGTTGACTTAGTTCTTTGAAAAGTGAAATTATTTTATTAATCAAAAATACATACCATGAAAATAAAGCCTATGTAAAACTGGGTGCTTACTGTACTGACTCTAGAGAATTGAAGAAAGGTACTCACAACAAGAATGCCCTTTATGTTCCTTCCTTTTTGCTGTTGCAGAACAGATCTTAGCAGTGGCACGTCGAACAAACTTGAACACCACAGAAATAAAGATAGGAGAATATTATGAGTCAGTATTTTTTTTGCAAGAAATAAAATGTTGACCACCACTGATATGAACCCTTTATTAAAAAATATGCAACATATTAAAATACTGAGATTATTTTGGGTCTGTGTTTTGATGATGATGATAATAATAAATTCTTCATCTTAAATAATAAATGAAATACTCAGTTTTTATTTCTATAATAAAATGTTATTTATTTGTCTATTTATTTTTGTTAACCAGGATATTCAGACTAGGCCATGACAAACTCCCTTCCAGCAGAGACTTGGGGATAAAAGCTCTAATAAAATTAAATAACAAAGTTAAGAAATACCCAACAAGAATAAAAAAGAAATAAAATAATTATATAAAAGATTAAAAAGAAAAAGCAATATAATAAAGAGGTAATTAAAAGATATGTATAGTAGTTGTGGTTTTGGCAAAACATAATTTTAGGTATTTGGTCAGGGACACACAGAGATAATATCAGTTAACATTGATTATTATGACATTACATTGTCAGTACAGAATATATGACATTTAGCATCTTTTAGAAGTGAAACATTTTTAGTAGTGTAGATATTCAAGTAGCATTGAATTTGAAGGAATGTTTGTTATGCATGCGAGTCTGAAGATCTCAAATATTTAGGAATAATATTAAAAACTGTGATGAGTCAAGAGATAAAAATTATAACAAAATCATATAAAAGATAAATTCTTTAATCGAGGTTTGGAATAAATATTTTTTATATTGAGGATAGATTATAACTAATTAAAATGATATTATTTCTCTAATTATACAAAATTCAGACAATATACCAAAAAAAAAAAAAAACAAAACTCAGCTAGAGGACTTTACTAAAATAATTCTGAAACTGTTATGGTTTTCCAAAAGCCTAGACTGGCCTATAAACACTATATAGTAATATGGGATAAAGCTAGCATCAAGTTACCTGATATAGAAACATATGTCCAAGCTGCTTCCTTTAAAGTTATTGTTTCTTAGTTAGATAAAATGGCTCAGCAAACTGGACAGATCCTCACTTGTCAGTCTACAGTTAGAACAAGATGAAGATTTAATCTTCCTTGATATGAATTATAAATAAAATATAATCACTGTTATGTATTATTTCCTATCCACTATTTCTTTACCATCAAACTGAAAATATGTAAAAAAATTCTCAAAATATTTTAGAAAATTATATTTGGACATGTTGATTTGAAAAACTGGTTTAGCTGATTTTTATTGTCTCAGTCAAACCTATAAAGCCTTTTTGTATATTTTCCATTTACACTCATACGTCCTTATGGTGTTTGGAACTTTTTTGGGTCTGGCTTCTTTAACTGAGTGACATATCAGCTAATTGCAAACAGTATTAGAAAGTATAAGGAGTTATAAGCTAAAATGATACTAAGATTGTTAGTCTAGGATGTATTGCAATGGAGAAACTAATCATTGTTTACCACTTATTATTACTCATATTTTCATATGTATGTTCATATTTTCATAGCTGAGAGATCTACAGAGTATTGAGGTGTATGTTGCTCTATTTTCTTGTGTACTTAATACTTCAAAAAAGACTTGTGAACTGTTGGATGACATTAGGTGAATCCTTAGATGCTGTTAAAGAAAACTGTTTTTGATATTTTCATTGTAAATTGTACATCTTGAAAGATATCCAGTATTTGTTTTGCTAATTATACTACTAAGCACATGTTTTCATATTTCTGTAAATACCTCAATAAACATGCACTTATATAAGAATTTCTTCTTTTCGTATGAAAACTTACACCTAGTTAACAAAAATGTTTTAACAATATTTGTTTAGGTTATACAGTTTTCAAGATATGAAAATGTATTTGTGAAAGTTTAACAAAATGTAATTTGGGATATGTGTGCATTATAATATATTCCAGTATTGATGGGAAAGACTATGGATGGACTGACTATTATCACTGTAAAAAATATTTCTTACTGTTAACTTTGCTATCTGTACAGCTTTAATAGCTTTTATTGTTCATAAAATATTAACATTTGTTTATCTTATTGTGATTTTATTTTTCAGAAAATGCTCTGGAATGCAAGATTTGTGTAGGCTGCTAGAGGTGTGACATTTCCAGTGTTGTGCTAGTTATTTATAAAAGTAATAAGTTACTATTACTAGTTACTTTTCAGTGAAAATAATATATTGCTATTACTTATTACGTTTCTAAAAAAGTAATATATTACTATTACTAGTTGCTAACTAAAGTGACGTGTTACTGTATACTTTTACCTAAGTATAGTTTATCAATTGCCATATTGCATGTCACATTACAATCCACCAGTGTCACTCAATAAACACAATTTCTGCAGAAGTAAAAGTCAGTCAACTAATTCCACATTAAAGAGATCTGTAGCCAATGGAGAGGCTGCTACTGTTAAAACAACTTTACATGTCAGTGTTTCATCTACGAATTCAGTGTCTCCTGCCCTTGAAGAATTATTGCCTATATTACATTAAAAATATTTGTAAGCTGGGAATACTGCAATATTGATAGACTAATAGACTGACAGCAAGTTCATAGTTACTAGGCATCACAAACAAAGGGGGACACACTCTGGAGTGTAGAATCCCTATTGCCCCTTAAAATGCATCAAATAATTGGCAACCAAAAGGGGACTGCAATATCTTCATCTTACTCCAATACTTCTTCAATCCTACTACTTCAATAAATCTTCAATACTCCATCTTCATGGTGTGGGAGTAGACTCCACAGCCTTCTGTATCAAAGGCAACTATCCTAACACTGCTTTCAAATTCTACAACACTAACAGTGACAACCATTTCATAAAGAAAACAGTCAGTTGCACATTAAAAACAGACTTAGTGTGAGCAACAGTAAACTTATCCTCCCTTGAAACTCACAATTCAATGAAATGAAATGAAACTCATAATCCCTTGAAAATGCACAGAAACTCATAATTCCCTGAAAATGTACTAAGACTCAAACTTACAGTTCCATCAGCAGTCTGGTAGTTGGTGTAGAGAATTCAAGCTCTTGTCTCCACTCTCCACTGAAACTCACAATTTCTTCAGCAGTTTGGTAGTTGGTATACAGGATTCAGGCTCTTGTCTCCTGTAACCAAGTTACAGGGTCAGTCCTGATCAAGTTAATTGACTAACTTGTCCTCCCCCCTATCTAGAGCATTACATAGCATATTTCCATATCACTCAAACTCTTAGCATAAGAAATCTGAACAAAGTGTTAAATAATGGTTGGACAAAAGCCCCAAAATAGGGACAGATTTTAAATATTGCTCTTATAGACTTAGAAAGTTGCTAAAATAACATTTGCTTTAGTATGTATTTTATAAAGGAATGAAGTCTGAAACTGAAATGTATGACATTATTTAGTTATTTCAGTTGTCAGTGATTTGTCAGAAAACCACAAATGTTGAGATATAGGCCAAAAATAAGAGGCAAAAATCAGGACATTCTGCAAAAATCTGGACAGTTGAGAGGTACGCATACACCTCAACCTCTTATTGCAAGAAATCTGGACAAAGCCTGAAATAATGGGAATACAATGGCCCAAAATAGGGATACATTTTAAATGTTGCTCTTTTTAACTTGGAAAGTTGCTATAATAACAGAATTTGTGTTAGCATGCATTTTCTGAAGGCTATGAAGTCTGAAACTCATATATGTCATTATTTAGTGGCTTCATAGGTTAGTACTAGGCTAAATGGCAATGTGGGCTACTATAAGCCTAGCCCATTATCCCATGTCAGAATCAAACCCTGCACCTTGTGTCTATAAAGTAAACACTTTAACCATTATGCCAACCTCCCACCCCTCAATCATCCATGATTTGCCAGAAAACCACAAATGTTATGACAATCAGACCAAAACTATGAGACTAAATCTGGACAGTTGAGAGGTATGTTAAACACACACACACACACACACACACACACACACACACACACACACACACACACACACACACACACAACCCTAGCTAACATCTCTCTGCTCTCACACAGCAACACACACATACTTTCCCTTTCATACATCAGAAAAACGGCTAGTTTAAATTCCATACACAACTACTCTCTCACACAGAGCAACAAAGACACCTACTCTCTCACATAGCAACATACACACCTACTCTCTCACATAGCAACATAGACATCTACTCTCTCACACAGTGACAGCAACGTGCACACTTACTCTCACACAGCAACACACACGCACTCCTTCTCTTTAATACAGAA
The DNA here is from genome assembly GCF_019279795.1 of Protopterus annectens. Classification (NCBI taxonomy): domain Eukaryota; kingdom Metazoa; phylum Chordata; order Ceratodontiformes; family Protopteridae; genus Protopterus; species Protopterus annectens. The sequence goes on from NC_056746.1 coordinate 9,171,913, forward strand.
ACAAATGGCTAGTTTAAGTTCCACAGACATACCTATTTGCTCACACAGCAGCATACGCACACACATGCACTTTAGCTCTCATACAAACATAAAGGACAGTTTAAATTACTTAAACATACATACACATGCAATTTCTCTATTTCTCTCTCATACAGAAATGAATAGAAACACCAGTTTAAACTCTATATATTTGTGTATATATATATATATATATATATATATATATATATATATATATGTGTGTGTGTGTGTGTGTGTGGGTACGTATCACTTCACCTAAAACTCATTTCACCAAAACCAAATCACCTAAAGTTAATTTCACCTAAAACTCATTTCACTGACAAGTAGTACAATAAGGCAAGTCAAAGGTATATGTCCTTTTCCCCATTGTAGTGCAATCCTGGTGTTAGTATATATAGTTCGGGGGGTGTGGGAGGTTGCAGATAGCCCCCACTTACTTTGGTTTAATGGTGTCTGGTTTTGTTTTACATTATTTGGTAAAAGCCAACTAGGTGAGGGGCTACGCCCCCCACCCCCACAGCCCATCTTAATATATATACTAACACCAGGATCGCACTACAGTGGGGAAAAGGACATATACCATTGAACTGCTTTAGAGTACTACTTGTCAGTGAAATGAGTTTTAGGTGAAATGAAATTTAGGTGATTTGGACGTGGTGAAATGAGTTTAGGTCAAATGAGTTTTAGGCGACGTGATACGTACCCATATATGTATATATATATATATATATATATATATATATATATATATATATATATATACATACATAGATATACATGCACATATATATGTACATGCACTCACGTACTTATCTTCTCTTTCAGTGGAATGGCTATTTTAAATTCCGCACGCAAATGCAGACTATATTTGCATCCATGTTGGCGTGCGTGTGATGCACACAGTGTTCTCCTTAAAGGAGAGGATGCTGCCTCCGTGGAGTAGAGATGTCACAAATGTGTGGGAGGCGATAAGTAACAGCACTGTAATGCAAATTTCCTAGTGATGCTCTCCTATGTCTGCATGAAGAGAAGTAATTCCTGCATTAATAGTCAAACATACAAGACATTGATATACAGTTGAGTACAGAACACAACTTATACATGTTTTTTAAAGAAACATAAACACAAATAGAATAACATCCCACTCTGGACAGTGATTAAAAATGAAAGTATGACAGGGGGAAGGTCTCAAACTTATGAAATTCTCGAATATGGCAGTACTTTAGTGTGTACGGTTAAGCAATAAATTGGAAGAAAGACAGTGCAACTGAAAGGTGCACCTTATGGTGGACACATCTAGGAGTACATGCATATTTACATCTTCAGTAGGACAGCAGTTGCATGTAGGAAATCTGGGACAGTGTAAAAGTGTTTATTATTGACAACTGCTGTAAACCCCTCATATTTGCAGTGCAGAAGTGTTCTGGCAGGGAAAAAAAGTTATGATGGTAGAGAGCTGTAAATATAATTCATCATACCTGTTCTGCTCTCAAACCAACACTGCCTTAAAAGTACACAAATCAAATATTTTGCATCCCAGTAAACAATGGACACAGAAATGCCAAGCCGCGACTATATTCTGGCTTCTTGACAATGACAATTTATTTAGGTCATTTATTATCTAAAATAAGATGGGAAAAAGGGATGGAAACATGATGTAACTTATGCTCTAGAAGTGAATTTCCTAACCTTTCCTAAGACATGTCACTCCCTGAAATATTTAATAAGATCCTTGCCTCTGGAGGAAATGTTGCTATCAAATCATAGAAAGCCTGAAAGGCCTCATCATCATGAAGAAAAGCAAGTGCTACCAATTGTTTGACACACAGTTGGAATGACAGCATTGACCATACAGTGGTGTTAAACCAAGGTGCTGTACTTTCTCCACAAGTTCTGCCCAAAATGAACCGGGCAGCCCTTACTAACAGCACCAGGAATATTGCAGCATATGCTCTTTTTAACTGCAATATAAAAATTGCATAAAACATAGCATACATGAGGTGTGAGACCAGGCAAACACACATAAGCTCATAAATAGCCTGCCACAAGATGTTACACACCCTCTGGGACATCAGTGACATCAAAGGGTAAACAAGTAGAACACATTTGCTATGCACACTGCACTTAATGAACCTGTGCTCTACAACTGATGAGTCGTCAGATATACAGCATGTTTGATACACTCTAATTGGACCTTTAGGGGGAGATATCGCCCACGTTGAGAACCACTGGTTTAAGCAAAAGTAAAAATAATGCACATTTACATAATTAGTTACTAAACTGCAGTGGTGGTGCTGCGGTAGTGTTGTCGCCTCACAGTAAGACTTTGTCCTGTTTGATTCTCAGCTAAAGCGTCTTCTGTGTGGAGACATGCGTGAATGGGCATACCTTCATTGAAGGTTGTGCGTCAGGGCTGGCAACTCGGTACGTAAAAATCTACTGCCAATCATTAGCGGACCGGAGTACCACTGTGGCGACCCCTAACCGGGAAAAGCCGAAAGATACAACAACATCATTAGTTACTAAAAAAAGTAATATATTACTATTATTTTGTGACTGTTTTGAAAAAGTAATGCTTTAAAGTGCTAGTTATTAGAAACTGTAATACATTACAGTAACGCATTACTCCCATCACTGGACATTTCATACTACATAGGTGTTAATGAGTTATTATTTATGAATTCAAATTAAATAAAAATGACACATTGGAAGATGAAAAACATTTTAGGATTATATAATTGTTACCAGGGACCTGACTGGAAAACAATGGAAAAATCTTAATTCAGAATGTAAAAGATGAATGGGTAATGATTCAGAAAATCAAAAAGAATGTTGAACAGATGTTTCAAAGGATAAGAAACTTTTTTCCAGAAAATATACCTAAGTTAGTTAACTTCTAAAGGATCATGTATAACAATAAAATATATAAAACAATTTTATCAACTCTTTATAGGATTATTATAATATCTAAAGTAGAAATAAATGATAAATGTTAGAATTAAATTTCCCAAAAGGAAAATAATGACTCATCAGAGTGTAAAAATCTAATATTAAAATTTGTTGGGAGAACATTTTTAGCTCAATATTGGAAACTTTATTTCCTGGATATTGTTATATAGAGCTCTTTATATTCCTGATAAGATACTTAAGATTGCTAAAATGACTAATGAACCCAAAAACAGTTTTATGAAGATATAATTTAAAAATTGGAGCTGACTGGAAACATATTATTTATGATTGTATTTTACTGAAAGTATTTAAGAGAAAGATTATTTGTACAAACTTATGGTCAGATAATTTCTCAATTATCAGAGATATTATTGTATTTCATACTGCTATGCCTTTTGCTATGAAAGTTGATCAATATAATCTTTTATAAATCATTCTAGTCATTGCAAGAAAGAGCATTATAAGGAATTGGAAAATAAGCCATCCTCTTCAATTCTCTGTATTATCTCATTTTCTGAAACAAGTTATAAGTAAAGAAGAAAAATCAGAGATCATCATTAAAAGACACAGACTTAAACATATGGTCCAAAATATACATTTATTAGAGGGAACTGGAATTCCTTAGTCATGACAGTAAACTGACTTTGCTGAACATTCCATCATATGAGTCTAAGAATGATACTATAGGCCAGATTCCAAAAGAGTTGCTCTAGGTGTAAGTCTGCCTTGATTTGGAAAGACCAGCTGTCATTGTAAATGACTTACTAAAGTGCAAGGCCTATATATAAACATGCTTACTATGGTGATCAGATTCAAAAGACCTGCTCTATAGCACAATCCCATATCTCCAGTCAGAAAAACACCACAATGGCAAAAGTTGCTGTTTGGAATTATTCTGAAAGAGTATATATCATTTCTCCATTGCTGTAAAGTCTAGTAGAAAATATTTGAGCTCCAGTCACCTCCATCCCCCTTTATGTATCTTATAATAGGGATTGTCAGCACAATGTAACACTGGGTTGCTAAATGTGACTGCCCCATCTTTTACTTTCCTTTTTTTATTTCAAAATTGCACAATCACATGTTGGTTTCTGGCGACATTTTTAAACAATGCATATTGCTTTCCTGTTGCTGGGTAATGCTTTACAACAGTGGACTAAATGTAATGTTTTTGCATGTTATTTTAAGGCTTGTCACTTTGTAACACCTGTGTTGCTAACAGTTTGCGTCTTTTTTCCTTTTTAGTTCAAAAGTATAGTGTCAGTTTTACTTTTCTCTTACTGCAATGTATAGTGCTGTAGGGAGGGTAGGATGAATTGAAGGTCTGCCCAGATGCTAGGTTGTAGAGAGCACTAATCAGTTTATAACTGAAATATATTTATATTTAACTATCTTTATATTATGTATCCATGAGCGGACAGGTGATCCGCTGTGGTGACCCCTAACCGGGAAAAGTCGAAAGAAGAAGAAGAAGATTTATTTAAGAAACCAGACACTCTTTTTAAAAAGGGCATTCACAATTTACACAGGAAGGTATCTGCCTGATGTGTTATGTCTTCACTAGGTTCTATCTCTTGAGAAAGTCATGTTATTAAAGGTAACTAAGTGCTGTACAGCATTGTTTTCTCCTTTATTGGCCCCACCCGTACAAATATACGGATGATGCTTCCCTGCAGTGAGTGGTAAATCACATTGACTGATTTGTGCTACTGTATGTTCATCAAAGTTTGGAGCAGAGCACTTTTGGCACCCTTTTAAACATTTCATCATATACCAGTTATCATTGATAATGTTAAGCCCAGTGGCATTAAAGAAGCTTATTTTCCCTTGTCCTGTGTTACCAATGTATTTGTCTATATTTATTTGATATATTTAGTAGACAAGTTATTCCTGACTGATTTCTGTCAATACATTGGACCCGACACCAGCTAGATGACTTTCTGTTAAGTTTCCCAGTGACTATAAATCCCTACATCATTTGGGCGTGGTCGCTTTACTTTCCCTGTATGGTGGACATCTTTCTTGTGTGTGGGCAGCAGTGTTACAGACAGCAGGTAGCAATACCTCTTACAAGAGAACTTGCACACTCAGGCCAGCTACATATTTGTATGAGGTTCCAGAACTACAGACAGAGTGTGAGTAGTGTTGTTGTATGTGTTGTATAGCACCAGTGTTACAGGGTTTGTATGTACATAATAGTTTAACATGGAATGCAGTCTGTCTGCATAGCTCTCAACTATGGGCCTACCCACTTTATGGCCAGAGGTGTGCCTATTATGTTTTGTCTGTCCACCACACAGGTCTTGTGTCAGATATATCACTGGCAGTGTGTGTGTTGAGTGCTATCAGTACATGGCTACATTCATTTATGTTTCTAACTTCATATTCCTGACTAAGGGTATGTTGCAGACTATCCTGTAACACCAGTGACTTGCTTAGTGTATCACAACAGTATTTCACATATGGGCCTGTGTTCCAGCCTCTGTCCTCCACCTACATACCAGGCTTTGTCCATATGACATGCTGTCAGGGGTTGTTATGTAGTGGGCTGTGAGTATGTCATGCTGCCATTCCTGCCATCATTCCACTGCTGTTGTATCCCCCACACATATTGTGGGGTTGGGTCCATATATGTGTGGGCCTCATCTACACAATACATGTGTGCCCTTATGCACTCCAGAGGCCAGTGTATGTAACAGTGGTATATGGCCCTGTATGTCAGTCTATGGGGGATGCACCATAACTAACCTAGGCTATTACAACATGTGGGGGTATCAGGGGTAAGCTGCCTTAAGGTATCTGGATGTACATTACCATGCAATTCACCTTGGGTAAATTCAGGCCTACTGTTTCCTGCCATACAGACTGTTCTGTTTGTCAGTGTGATTGTGATGGTGTCAGTTATGCCTTGTTATGTAACAGATAAATCCCATTGTGTCAACTGAGGTCTTTACCCCCTAGGGATTGTGTACACAGTGCATGTAGATAGAGGCTGCTGGACTATATAACTGCATTACTTACTGTTGATTGATTGTTATCCTGTGGCCCAGTCTGTCTTTACTATTGTACTACTTGAAGGCCTCGGCCTGGACAACAACATATGTAAACATTTCCAGAATACTGTATTAATATAACTGTTTCACAGTTGCATTAGTCTGTTTATATGTATGTCAGAGTCTAAACAGCTATATGACATGGCATATACAACTGTAATAGTACACAAGTAAAGCTTTCCCGTGTATGCAAACCTGTGTGTGATGTTATATCATTTTGACCTCTCTGTGGGTATATGTTGCAGGCAACGATAGTCATTTATATGGGTGGCTTATACAGTGTCCAGTTGGTAAGGTGACAACTGTAGGCATAGTGGCTGTTCCGTATTGTGTGCACCTTCTACATATGTATCCTCCTATACATATCTCTGTGTGTGTATGTGTAGTTACATATATATGTATATATATATATATATATATATATATATATATATATATATATATATATATATGCATATATATGTCTGTGTATATGTATCTTAGGAATGTTGATTGCTTCCACATTGTACATTCCCTATGGTAGCCAGACTGTACTGCATGATATGTTACTGATACCAGCCTGACATCATAGAGGTGGGATGGAGTACTGTTAACATCTTGTGCCCATGTTGTGCCAGGTCCTGGTTATGGGATTTGCAACAGTTGGTACTGTATTGCAGGGCAGACATGTTTGGCTGTGGTGGGAGAATATCTATATGAACAAGACGTATGTTGTTTGGGCCCCCTCACCCCCATTAACGGCACATGTGGACATATATGTTTTTGTTATGTTCTATTTTATATCTATAGATATATGACTTTATATACATATAGATATATATTTATTCTTACACACACACACACACACACACATATATATATATATATATATATATATATATATATATATATATATATAGGCATATAGATGTAGACATATATCTATAGATGTATGCATATGTATATCTACATATATAGATATCTTATATTTATTTAGATATGAATATATATACACACACATACATCTACATGTTTAAATACATTTCCTGTACTGTTGAATGACTGGGCTGGATGATATGTTTGTGAAAACATCAGGGTTATGTATACCTTATATGGCTTAGTGGTAAATCACTTTGGCTATGGTGTGCAGCATCCTGGGTTCGAGCCTTGCAAAGGCTGTTTATTTTGTTGCTGGGTAGAACAAGGGCCATTAGATATAGAGTGATTAAGGCACTTTTAAGCAGTTGTAAGCGGGTTTGCTCGGGTTTGCGTGGAGGTAAGCACTGCTAACTTCCGGTTACAGTTTCTTATACTGGTTTAGTTTCTCAATTGCATCTGTGTAGGCATTGCTTACCCCCGCGCAAACAAGCTTAAACCCGCTTACTGCTGCTTAAAAGTGGTTACTCCTGCTTACCTTTGCGCTAATGTCTTTAAAAGAAAAGAAAAAAGGGTTGATAAGAAAGTGGTGAAAAAGGGGCACAAAGAGAGAAAGACAGTAGAGAAAATAGCTAGGAATGTGCAGGAAGGGTGTAGGGAAGGTCCATAGCTGCCCATTTCTTCTACAGCAACAGCTGTGCATATACACTGAATTTGGAGGTAGATTTGGACACTCAAATCCCTGACAAAGGGGTGAGGACAACAATAATATGTTGTGATGCCAATTAGACCAGATTATATGTGTCCAGTGGACATGTGTGCGAAATGGACAGTTATGTATGGGGCAAGATTTTTTTTTTGGGAACAGATTGCCCTTTTTTTTTCAGGTGAGAGTGGGTTGTTGGGGAGGGATAGTAAGTATATTTGGGGAGGTAGGTTGGGTAGGTTAACAGACAAGACAAACAAGACACATATAGAGGCAGTATATGAAACATGTGGGGGGTAAACATGGGGAGGGGTATTGGGAAATCAGAAGCCCATGAGCCCCCTAGTGGAAATAGTGGGACTGAGTTCCCCACCCATGGGCAGTCACCACTGCACCTTCACAGCCCCGAAGGTGGCTGTGCTGGGGGCTGAGTCGGAGAGCCAGGCCGACCCTCTAGCCATGTCACGCGGTCCTCAAGCTGGCGTAGCAGATCTCCAAACTGCTGATTGAGCTCACTACCCACCACGACCCGGACCTGGTGAGCCCCATCCCCTGAGGTGGTTCCACCCAAAAGTGATGCAGGACCAACGGACGAGAAGGTCCTGGGTTGGGCCCCAGATGTGCTGGTGCCCGGTGCCATGGTCAGCTGAGGTGGGACAGGTGGGTCCACTGGGACCCACATTCCCATACGTGCTATTGTGTTTATATTTTATCAACATATGTGGGATAGTAATGGTCAACACATTCCAGGATTAGGTATAACACCAGATATGGAAGAGTTGCATAACAGACAGAACACATGCATATATGGGACCACAGTGGTAATTACAACAGCATGCAGGTACATTGATGGCACCATGCCACCAATTTTGGAGTATTTCAGCATAGCACATGCATAGAAACAGAGTTAAATAATTATCAAACAATAGGAAATATGTCCCAACATTACAGTGAAGTAATCACATACCAATTACGTTGGGTATTTAATTTGTTGTTGCAGATATGGTGGGGGGAGAGAAAGATGTCAATTAACTAGTATATTCCTGTAGTTTGCATTACTTTCCTAGTCAGTGCTGTTATCTGTACCTTACAAGTATTACTACACTACCCTATTGCCTTAGTTTGGACAGTGATATGACTGTCGATAACTATATACATGAACTGGTTTTACCTGCAGTATACACCTCTTACCTGGTATACCTGTGGAGGAATTGTTTGTTAATGCTAACTGTTTCTACACATACTCCCAGATTCCAGGTTGATGTTATGCACATACCTGTCCATCTCTTTTTGCACAGACTCTGGCCATGTCTTGACCATATGCAGGTGAACCGGGACATATGTAGACTATTGCCCTCTTCAACCTTTAGTGACTTACAACACTCTTATACAGGATTTCCTAGACAGTTATATTATGTAGCACAGTGTGGGTGACAGTGATGAGTGATACCTTATTATTCACAGCAACTGCAAAACTAACAATGCCATACAATACCAAAGTAAACAGTACCAGTACAGGTTATCAATCTTTTATTTCTGGGCACAGTGTTCATATCTGACAGACCTGTGGGAGCAATGTTTGTTAGCACTACCTGAATGTTGCCACACAAATTACCAGATTTCACATTAGTATTATGCACATACATCTCACTCTGTCACTGTGCAAACTCTGGTCACAGCTTGACAACATGGGGGGTGTAGATGGGACATACTTGGTTTATTACTCTCATAACATTTTGGGGGTTGCTAGTGTGACAGGTTTGTTCTTATAGATGTGTGACAATCAGTTGTATTTCCTGTTTGCTGCCTAAACATCTGGGATCATCCCACTGATTTCCCATGGGGACAGGGTGATAGACAGCAGATATGGGCCAATATACTGGACATTCTGGACATATCTGTACAGTTGTGGGGTATGATTCTGTATGAAGCCTACTTCCACTCCCAGGATTCAGACCATGGCTGTGTCTGCTAACACTAAAACACTGTCCATCATAGTTGTGTGTGCTATATAGATATTGATGTATATCTCTTATCTGATTTCTGTGTATAATTCTCCTCTGGTTTTACATTCTGACCTTGTATTACATCACTCTTATACAGGATTTCCTAGACAGTTATATTATGTAGCAGAGTGTGGGTGACATTATTATTATTATTCAGAGCAACTGCAACAATAACAATGCCATACAATACCAAAGTAAACAGTACCAGTACAGGTTATCAATCTTTTATTTCTGGGCACAGTGTTCGTATCTGACAGATCTTTGGGAGCAATGTTTGTTAACACTGCCTGAATGTTGCCACACAAAGTACCAGATTTCACATTAGTATTATGCACTTACATCTCACTGTTACTGTACACACTCTGGTCACAGCTTGACAACATGGAGGTGTAGATGGGACATACTTGGCTTATTACTCTCATAACAGTTTGAGGAGTTGCTAGAGTGACAGGTTTGTTCTTATAGATGCGTGACAATCAGTTGTATTTCTTGTTTGTAGCCTATATGTCTGTGAGCATCCCACTGATTTCCCAGGGGGACAGAGTGACAGGCAGCAGATATGGGCCAATTTACTGGACATTCTGGACATATCTGTACAGTTGTGGGATATGATTCTGTATGCAGACTACTACCACTCCCAGGATTCGAACCATGGCTGTGTGTGCTAAAAATACAACAGTTCACATCTCAGTTGCGTGTGCTATTTGGATTTTGTTGTCTGTCTTTTCACTGTTTTCTGTCTATGTCTCTCTCAGTTTTACTAAATGACCTCTGCGGATTACACCAGTCATATACAGACATTCTTACACATTTTATTTATGTTGCACAGTGTGGGTAACAGTGCTTAATACAATAGTACGATTACATGATTGCAAATCTACATTACCATATGATACCAGCGTAAACACATGCAGTCCAGCAATTAGACCTTTATTGTCAAGCTATTATGCTTTTATTTACATACAACCTATATGATACTCTTCCTGCCATATTCTCTGGTGTATGCAGTACGTGCTAAAACAATACAGGTTTTATACAGGCAATTAACTTACTAATACTTTTAGATTTATTTCCTATGACAGTACATGCAAGAGTATTACTAACTTGCCTCACGTCACAACCTCTCCAAGCGACATCCATGGGCTTCCTGGTTCACAGCCCACTCACTTGCCGCTGTGAAGGACATAAGAGGAATATTTAGCCATACCTATCCATAATATACATGATCTGGCAATTATTAAACAGGTAGTGGAGTGATACTTACACACTGCTTGGACCTCCCGTCATCCTAGCCTCTTGGATACACTGATCCAAGAGATCCCACCTTCGCCACTTCAGGTTGGCATAGTGATGCCTGATCTGTCACTGGTGGGGTCATGGGCGAGATGGTCCCAGACTTCCACTTTATATTGAGAACCTTGGTACTGGCCCTGCAGCAGTCTCTGCTCATGGTCTTTGAGAAGGAGTCCTGCCATGACTCTGGACTCCTGGATGCCCCAGCGCTGTGCCTGAAAGAGCACGCCCTCTCCCACTCCAGACATAATGCCTGCAAGGGGAAGCTACAACCAGTTATGAGATGTATTCCCACCTGTTGGGTTTAAATAGGGCCAATTTCCTGCATTTTGCCATGATTGGATCATTTTGAAAAGGCTAAGCTATGGGCAAACCTGCTTACCTAAGGTTGGCATTGTTTAAAGGGGTATAGCAATGGGCAGATTGGGTTAGCTGGCCTACACATTGCTTAAACCTACTAAGCTGGGATGTGCAATGCTTACCATTGCTTAATATTTAATTTGCATTATATCTGCTTTTTGGCATTGATTTATTTATTCATTACATGTTATATTTGTGTCTGGTATCCATGATTCATGTGTACGTACACTGTATTGGGGATAGGGACTTCAACATTTTATTACAGTTACACCTCACATCTGGGCTTACTGCAGTACTTTAGTTCACATATTTATGTTATGTAGTAGGTTATAAAACATAAGACTGTATATAGATTCCTTTTCCATGTTCAGTTTGATTTTCCTATAGTAAGGATTTGTTTGGTGATACCTCAATCTTCTGTATTGCTGTGAATGCTTAGTGGTTAACTACTGTGATGATAATGTACAGGGTCCTGGTTTCAAGACCTGCACAGGCTGTTTATTTTGTTTCTGGCCAGAACAGCGTCTGTTGCATACAGAGTGATTAAGGCACTTTTAAGCACTTGTAAGCAGGTTTGCGTGGGTTTGCATGAGGGTAAGCTATGCTAACCTCCAGTTAAATATGCTTACAGTGAGTTAGCTTCAGTGTTGCTTAACCTGTGTGTGCATTGCTTACCCCCATGCAAACGGGCTTAAACCAGCTTACTAGTGCTTACATATGCTTACTCCAGCTTACTACTGCTTAATAGTGCTTAGACTTGCTTACTAGTGCTTACTCCCGCTTGCCACTGCACTCATTTAGACAGTAATGTCTAATGGTTCTTGGGAAGGTGGAGGATTTGGAAGCTGTGTGGATCTGTCATTCATTACACATTTTACCTCCAATTTGTATCCCTGATTCCTGTGTATATATACTGTATGGGGCACATGTGGTTATCTGTGGACTTTGCAACATTATGACACTGACACCTCACATCTGCATTTAATGCAGTACTCCAGTTCACAAGTATATGTTATGTAGTAGGTTATGCAACTAAAAATATTGGTCATAAAGTGATTTGACATGGAACATATTGCAGTGGAATTCGAACCGGGAATGACTGCTCATAAGGTGAATGCTCTGCCCACTTCACTATTATTATACTGTTTCATTTGCATATGTCTTGCTTTTTATCATCTTCTGCCATTTAAGTTGCATTAACTGTAGCTGAGCGATGGGCAGATCTGCGCACCTATGGTTAAATTTAATCTGTTTCATAAAAAAAAAAAAAAAAAAGTATATTTATATTTTTTGTGTTAACTATTGCTTTTGTACATATGGGGGGATGTTGCTGGGGGTATGTGTACACCTACGAGCGGTGTTGCTAATTCTTTTAGGATTTTCTGCTGTTCTTCATTGTAGGGGTGTGTATATTCTGAGAGCTCTGCTCTCAGACACGTCCCCCTGCACTCTTACACACTCCATGTAAGATTAGGAAGCTCAGGCAGCACGCCTTCATTATTATGCCTGGCGCGCTGCCATCCTGCTCCTAAACGGCCACTTCTGTGCAGGACTAAGCTAATCCTGCATGGAAGAATAGTACATCTGGGGGTAAGTCTTACCATGTAAATATAGTAAAAACAGTAAAGCTAACCATTTATATTCCTCATCATGAAAAATGTTTTAGCTTAAAATATAAATACATGTTTTGAAGCTTAAAGTCCAGTACAAACCTTTTACTTAAAGGGAAAAACTATTGTTTCAGAAAACAAAAGTCCTACAATCAGAGACTAAGTCATCTGTTTTTAGACTTTTTAATTTTAAAAATAGTTTTCTAGGAATTCAGCTCACTCTGTCTCTTCAGGTATATACTGTTCCACTCCATTTCTCCAGTATTATTATCAATTTTATTGCTGTTAAAAGTTGATGCTTTCTCGAGCATGTTAAATATTTTAGTTTCTTCATAAAGAAATAATTTGATCTTTGCAGAAAACATCAAAGTGGCTTTAATATTCTTCTTTTTAAATTCATTGATCAGCGGCGAACAGGATTTTCTTTTACTCTTTACTTTACTGAAATAATCATTGTCAGATCTGACTGCATATTGACAAATTTTAGTAGGTGGGCTGGACCATGCTGTTTTTTTTAATATCTGATCTTTTTCCTAAGCTAGACATGAACTTAACTATAACTGAACATGGTGGTAAGTTGCCCTTCTTCAAAGGTTCTCTCCGAGATCTATGTTCCCTTTCAATTCCAAAAGATAAAGTTTCAGGTATATTTAATGTTTCATGTAGCCAGGCAATTAAAAAGTTTATTATACTGTCTGCCTCATACTTTTCAGGTATACCATAAATTCTAATGTTATTTCATCTCAGTCTATTTTCTAAATCATCAACTTTATGTATGAGCCAATGGTTTTGTTTTAAAATAAATTCAGTCTGAGACTCACCTTCATTTATTCTCCCTTTATGATCATTTAAAGCTTTTTCCATACTGCTGATTTGTGTACTTTGTTGTTTCATAAGAATTTCTAAATGTTCCTCTAAATGTTCCATCTTTCTGGTCTCTTCTTTGAAACTTTCAATTTTGATACCCAGTTTGTCATGTGATATATCCTGTATACTAGATAATATTGACTGAATGTCTTTTTAACACAAGAACCCTGAGTACCATTTCTTGAGTGACTCATGTTGAAGTCTCTTCACTCTTAACAAAACAGTTGAAATTCTGACACAAAAATTACAGCCTTTGAAGAATTTGAAGCTATAAATCTTTAGTCTGACTGTTAGTAAATAAAATTAGCCAACAAGTATCTCCACATTTAATTTTTTATTATATTTTCTGTCAGAGAAACATTTTCAGTCACAGGGCTTTCACCAGTTGTTTCTCTTGGTCAAACCCTCTCTTTTTATTTTCAAAATTATTTACAAAAAGTAAGGTTTAAAAATATTCTCTCTGTTATTACTGAACTCATCTGTGATCTGATTAGTTGTTGTAACAGTGCAGCCTTTAAACAGATATTTTATTTTAGGCCTATTAATATTCTTCTCAAGCAACTCAGCTTCTGATAAGATGAGGTATACATACCAAATGAGATTTTATCACATTATGCTGCCAGTTGGGATTTTATCACATTATGCTGTTAGTGTGAAATTTTTCACAGTGTGCTTCATAAAACAAGGATACGTATTGGCAGCATGCATATATAGATTCTGTTTTACTTCCTTGGCACACATTTTTCTAGTTTCAATTCATTTTTTTACAAACATACATCCAAGTTAGTTCTCTGAGTGGAATGCATATATTCATTAAAAACTTTAAATGATACTTCATAAATTATTTGTCCAAAAAAACGAGAATGAAGTAACGCCAATAAAGAGAATAAATTGCAGCTGCCCAAGAACCTCCACACTCACGATTACCTTGAATACACGATAAACACCACCAAAGCGTACCAAAAATTCTTTTATTGACCTAGGTTTCGTTCATCCACGAACTTCATCAGAATACATTCAAATAATCATTCATTGCATATTTATATCATTTAACTCATTCTTAATTGATTAATTGTCTCAAATTCCCTCCTTTTTTACTTTACTAATTTTAAACGGGTAATGCTATATGTTGTTACAAAAAATTGCGTCACATCATATTTAAACATTCTTTACCTTCTCATTGTTATAAATACACATAATGAATTAAAATAAAATAAAATAAATTAAATTATCTTAAACTACCTAAATAATAAACTAAAATTTATGTTACCATAAAAACTCATCTTTGTGTGTATATTTCCCTATTTTAAAACAGTAACCTTTAACTATTAACTATTAATTGTGACATTCACATGCCCTCATTTTTATATATTCCAAGTTCCCCTTTCACGTACAGTTTGGTTGGCCCAATACAAGTGTGTAATATAAACTTCCTTTTTACATCCATTACTCTATCCGTACAATAATGTGCATTTTATAATTCTTTAATTTTATCAAAAATATACATATTAAATATCAATTGCTTATTATTTTGCAAGATTTATGACTTATGCATACTTAACTTCTTATTTATATATATATTTATATGTACATATTCTTTATTCATTAATACCACTCTTACCTCTAATGTTCATCACTTTTATATCAGCGAAAATAAATACCCGTGTTTCATATTTATCTATCAATCTCTTATTCATTTTAAGATTTATCCTAAATGCAAGTATTACTAAATACTCATAAATTTATACTCCTTTTATATTCCACTTATATTGTTTATTCTTAATACGGGCAAGATTGTTGAATATTCATTTAATCCTGGACTAACATATGAATTTAATCCTATTTGCCATCTTAGCTCTTCAATATCTACATGATACTTTGTGATTCTTCCTTGTGGATCTTGTTGTATTTGATTGATAACACTAAATTTAAATAAATGATTCTTATTGTCTATAATGTGTCTTGCTAAAGCGTTAGTAGTTTTTTTGTGATGTATATCTAGTAGGTGTTCTTTAATTCGATCTCTAAAGTACCTATTAGTTTTTCCTACATAAAACGCTTTGCATAGTTGACATAAGGCCACATAGACAACATTTTTTGTATAACAATTATAATGTCCTTTAATATTAATTTTGCTATCATTCACTACCAATACATTTTTTGTCTGATGTATATGTCTACATGTACTACATCTCCCACATTTATAGTTCCCTTTTTGTCTATTCATGTTCATATCTATAATGCTATTTTGTTCCAATAACTTTTTAAATGATGGATTCTTTTTATATACAAATTTTAATGGTCCTTGAAACAATTCCTTCCATGTGTTGTTGTTTGTTATTAATTCCCAATTTTTCTTAATAATCAATTCTATGTATTTGTACGAATCATTATAGGTGGTAATATAAAAAGGAATGTTGTTATGCTGTTTAATATTATCTGTATCAAATGTATCTTTATTTTTTATAAAATTATTACTACCAGATACCAAAATTGATGTGTATATGCCTTTGTGTCTTTTTTCCTTCACTTCATGACATATTTGTTCACAAAAACTTACAGGATACCCTCTATTTGTGAACAATTCCATGATGTACTGTAATTCATGGTGAAAATCTATCTCATCACTGACCATTCTGGCAGCCCTGACCATCTGTCCCTTTACAATGGCCTTTTTCTGATGGTCAGGGTGCCAGCTGTCAAAATGTAAATAAGCGTTTGAAAATGTGGCCTTTCTGTGAATCTTTGTTTTCAGATTTTTTGTTTGTTCATCTAATATGATGTTTATATCCAAATATGTTATATTATTTTTACTATATTGATGAGTAAATTTCAAAAATCTAACTGTTGTATTAATATATTCCAGAAAGGATTTTAAAGTGTTTTCATCATGATTCCAAATAATAAACACATCGTCAATGTATCTAGTGTACATCTGTATATATTGGTAATATACTGATTGAAACAAATAATTATTTTCCCAGTAACTCATGATTAAATTAGCGTACATCGGGGCGCATGGTGCCCCCATAGCTATTCCACTTGTTTGTTGATAATAGCTACCTTCAAAAAATAAATAATTGTTTTTAAGGACCATCTCCATCAAATTAATCAGTGTATTAATTTTCTCTTGTTCATACAATTTTGTATCAAACAATTGCTCTTCTAGCCATATTAAGCCTATATCATTTGGGATGCATGTATAAAGATTGCAGACATCTATTGTGACAAATATACATTCTCCTTCTATTTTGATTTTATTTAATCTATCCAAAAAGTCCCATGAATCTTTAATAATATATGTAAATTTTGTCATGCTTTCTTTGAAATGATAATCCAAGTAATGACTAATGTTGCAAGTTTTACTTCTCTTTCCATCTACTATAGGTGAAATTGTAGATTATTTAGGCCTTTGTGTATCTTTGGAATTCCAAAGATACCACTAATTATTGGTGTCGTTTTGAAAATAATCATGTTCTTTTTCTGATATTTCTCCCTGATATAACATATCATCCATTGTTATATCTATTCTCTTAAAGGCTATATTAACCTGATTCTTACTTACTTCCTCATAAGTCTCACCCAATAACATGTTGGTCATATAATTGCTATAATCATTACTTTCAAGTATGACCATACCATTACATTTCTCCTGACTCATAATCCTTATCCTAGTATTTTTACTTAATTCGTCCAAAAGATGTTGCTCATCTCGTGTCATATTATAATGCCTTTGATTTCTATATGTTTTATGAAATCTTCTCATTTCATGTTCGCTAATTTTTTCAAACATATTTATATCTTGGTTCATGGGTGGATTGAAGGTACTAGGTTTAGTGAAGATCTTATTGTGTTCATTACAAATTTCCGTTTCATTTTGAAAAAATATTTTTAAATTTAATTTTCTTGTGAATAATTTTAAGTCAATAATAGATTCCACTAGATTTCCTTTTTTGCAAGGGACAAAACTAAATCCCTTAGCAAGTAATTCGACATGCTCTTTTTTTATATTAAAGCTAGAGTAATTAAAGACCCTAAAGTCTTTATTGTTGTTAGTTATTATCACAGGATTATGCAAACTTGCCAGATATTACTATCAAAACCAATACTCCCATTGCTCTCATTGCCTTCATGTTGTACATCTTCATTACTTAAAATGTATATATCTGGGTTAGTATCTATAAAGAAATTGACTTCATGGATATTAGTGTCCTGATACTCTTCTTGTGCATACTTTAATTTTTCTTGTTCTAATTGTGTGTCTGCACTTTCTATCTTATTGCACATAATATCTTCATATTCATATGTGCTTAGATCCAGTAATTCATTTACTTCATAATTTATAGATTCTAAAAATGACTTCTTCACGATGTTATATGAAGTTGTACAATGATCTATCTTGTCATTAATTATCAAACTCACATTCTCATTACTTATCAGCTTTAAAATGCCATTGTGCTTATTCAACTCAAGTTCTTCGTCATTATGATATTGCTTATATGTACTGCCATTAATCTCAATATTCATCAGTGTTCCTATATCATTCATTGTTCTCACACTGTCATAACTACGACTGTCATGCGATTGTACATAATTCAGTTGTGTTAAATCAATATGCCTATAGTCCGTCTTTTCCAACAATTCGGCCTGTGCTAATCTATTGCTAGTTCTTATTTCTTTATCGTAGTTAAATTCTTGAACTAATATCCCCCCCATCTTTGTTACGGTTACATCGTCAAGCATGCAATCAAGTCGTCCTTCTATTTTCAAACATTCCTGACTGTTATACAATGCAGGTGTGCTATCATGCCTGTTACAATACATATTAACCACATCTTTCCAGTTCTTGTTATAGATGTGATTGTTAAAAGTACTCACATGAGAAGCGTTTGCAGCATTATAAAGATGTAAATCATTATGCTTCAGTGTACTTTGATACAAATGTTTCTGCTTGTTTTCATGAAAAACTGCATGAAAAGTTATTTCTTTTTCCACCGTTGCACTTTGTTCCCTAAAAAATTGTTGTTTTTTGGTTTAGCTCCTGTATTCCAATGTTCCTGTTGACCGTTACGATCCGCGTTGTGTTTTATTCGGTCAGACCTTCTTATACCCTCCATCGCCATACTCCCGTTGTTGTCTGCCGCGTCTGCGTCTTCTTCTCCTTCTAGGGGTGGATTGACGTCATCCGTATCTTCCGTGGGACGTACATGTACTCTGTTGCCATGGTTTGAGGCTGTACTTTGAACCGATTTGGGATATGTTTGTTTGTTGGCATATCTGTGAATGTCTCTTTCTATTTTAGAGTTTTTCTTGTGAAAAAGAATATCACAACTGTGTGTGACATCGGTGATGATGTGTGAGTACTGTTCATAGTTCTGATCAAACAACAAATCTTTAGATATATCTCCGTTGAGAACTTCAAGCTCATTAAGCAAATTTTCAATCGCAATGTTATTATATTTAATGATGATTTCCATTAGTTGAATACCACATTTATCAAAAAAGGCGTGTAATTCGTCAAGCATTAATGTTTGTCGTTCGCTACCATTTGGATATCTCCAAAGGCGAAGACCCTTTGGTACAATACCCAATTCTATGTTTCTAGTTAGGTAGCTATTTTCAAGTTGTGTTCTTTTTAACTTAAATAGCTTTACTTCGAACGCCTTTAACATTTCTTGTATTGATTTACCAGAATTTGTTGTGTCCAAAACTGTACATGGTGATGTAACATTATGTTGAAAACTATAAGAGTTCTTTCTTAAAAAATCAAAGTTATTACCATTGTGAAGGCATGTCCGCCTTCCTGAATTACCTTGTGGTATGCTGTTTGGTGGTGTGGGCTGCGTTAGGGGTAACCCTAGGCTATCCCCTGTGTTGTTCACCGTATCCGCTTCTTTAGATAAAATTTGCTGAATGAGAACCGAATGTTCTCTAAGGGTTTCCTGAATTTGCTGCAACACACTCCCGACGTCCACTATGCCACTCTCGCCAGCCATTACACTAGTAACCAAGTTCAAACACAAACTGTATGTCCAAAAAAACGAGAATGAAGTAACGCCAATAAAGAGAATAAATTGCAGCTGCCCAAGAACCTCCACACTCACGATTACCTTGAATACACGATAAACACCACCAAAGCGTACCAAAAATTCTTTTATTGACCTAGGTTTCGTTCATCCACGAACTTCATCAGAATACATTCAAATAATCATTCATTGCATATTTATATCATTTAACTCATTCTTAATTGATTAATTGTCTCAAATTCCCTCCTTTTTTACTTTACTAATTTAAAGGGGTAATGCTATATGTTGTTACAAAAAATTGCATCACATCATATTTAAACATTCTTTACCTTCTCATTGTTATAAATACACATAATGAATTAAAATAAAATAAATTAAATTATCTTAAACTACCTGAATAATAAACTAAAATTTATGTTACCATAAAAACTCATCTATGTGTGTATATTTCCCTATTTTAAAACAGTAACCTTTAACTATTAACTATTAATTGTGACACTCACATGCCCTCATTTTTATATATTCCAAGTTCCCCTTTCACGTACAGTTTGGTTGGCCCAATACAAGTGTGTAATATGATAAGATAAAGTTTCAGGTATATTTAATGTTTCATGTAGCCAGGCAATTAAAAAGTTTATTATACTGTCTGCCTCATACTTTTCAGGTATACCATAAATTCTAATGTTATTTCATCTCAGTCTATTTTCTAAATCATCAACTTTATGTATGAGCCAATGGTTTTGTTTTAAAATAAATTCAGTCTGAGACTCACCTTCATTTATTCTCCCTTTATGATCATTTAAAGCTTTTTCCATACTGCTGATTTGTGTACTTTGTTGTTTCATAAGAATTTCTAAATGTTCCTCTAAATGTTCCATCTACTTTCTGGTCTCTTCTTTGAAACTTTCTATTTTGATACCCAGTTTGTCATGTGATATATCCTGTATACTAGATAATATTGACTGAATGTCTTTTTAACACAAGAACCCCGAGTACCATTTCTTGAGTGACTCATGTTGAAGTCTCTTCACTCTTAACCAAACAGTTGAAATTCTGACACAAAAATTACAGCCTTTGAAGAATTTGAAGCTATAAATCTTTAGTCTGACTGTTAGTAAATAAAATTAGCCAACAAGTATCTCCACATTTAATTTTTTATTATATTTTCTGTCAGAGAAACATTTTCAGTCACAGGGCTTTCACCAGTTGTTTCTCTTGGTCAAACCCTCTCTTTTTATTTTCAAAATTATTTACAAAAAGTAAGGTTTAAAAATATTCTCTCTGTTATTACTGAACTCATCTGTGATCTGATTAGTTGTTGTAACAGTGCAGCCTTTAAACAGATATTTTATTTTAGGCCTATTAATATTCTTCTCAAGCAACTCAGCTTCTGATAAGATGAGGTATACATGCCAAATGGGATTTTATCACATTATGCTGCCAGTTGGGATTTTATCACATTATGCTGTTAGTGTGAAATTTTTCACTGTGTGCTTCATAAAACAAGGATACGTATTGGCAGCATGCATATATAGATTCTGTTTTACTTCCTTGGCACACATTTTTCTAGTTTCAATTCATTTTTTTACAAACATACATCCAAGTTAGTTCTCTGAGTGGAATGCATATATTCATTAAAAACTTTAAATGATACTTCATAAATTAATCAACCTTTCTACCTCGCTTCTCCACATATGAAAGTATATTTAAATACAGATAAAGTGCAATATCTTCAGTGTTCCAGTATGTTAATGCTTATTTCCTCATGGTATTGTGAGTAGGAAATTATTTAACTTGGGAGCATTCTTACCATTTCACTGTACCACATAATAGATAGGAAAAATTGTCACCAAATGTTTAAAAAAAAAAGCTTGGCAGTAAGCATGTGTCAGTGATTTGGATGGATATAGTCTGACCACATCTATACTTGCTATCTACTTAACTGTCTCTGACCCACTTTTGCGTGATATGTATGTATATGAAGCATCAATGTCAGAAATGATAAATGTACCTTGTTCTCTGTATATGTACTGAAAGACTCAATGCCTTTTATTTAAGTATTTACTATTGTTGTTTATTTATTTTTATTTACAGGGAAATCTAGCTGTGTACAAGACCCTCTTCAGCAGAGAACCGCGGTGAAAAGCTTCATACACATAAAGTACAGCACAGTTGGTGCAGCAGTTGCATTGTCGCCTCACAGCAAGAAGCTCTCTGGTTCGATTGTAGGTTGGAGTGCCTGCTATGTGGAGTCTACATGTCCTCCCTGCATTCGTGTGGGTTTTCTCTGGGTGCTCCGGTTTTCTCCCACATTATAAAGACATGCATCTGGAATGTTTCTCCCTGGGCCTCCACTGAAAAATGGCTTCACTCCAAGTCAGACTTTCCCAGTAAACAAATGTTAAATAAATACATAATAAATAAAAGTTGAAGCACAGTACATTGTACGATCACAGTTTTTGCATTCTACACAAATACAAAGCCATTATATGTACATAAAAGTAATTCATAAGACATTATACATTTCTACTTAACAGTAAGGCATGGTGGTATATAAGGCTCCTGAGTACACTTAATACATATTATGAATAGCACATTGTAGAAATGTTAAAAGAATGCTAACTTTTCAGTGCTTAGGTGGCTCAACAGAATTTTAGGTACAGGACTTGTTATGATGGTAGGGCTAGTTATTAATCTTACCTAGGAGGTTTTTAAAGATTAGTGGGTTTTCAATGAATTTAATAGGGAAAGGGATGAATTCTCAGACCTTGGAGACATGGTTGGGCTACAAACCATCTCCAGTTATGTTGTTGGAATTTTTGAACCGTGAGGGGATGTTTATCATTAGAGAGGAGTTGATGGTTTTGGCTGAACTTTTGTAGCAAAGAGCCTAAGGCAATGCACCTCAAAGGATGATGCAGTACACTCTATGCTACTTGTAGTCCTGAGTGAGTGAGGTAGTATGGTGGGTCTTGCCAGCTGAGGTGCTTAAGAGCAATGCAGTGGAGTAAGCTTTCCTGGATGCAAATATGGCTATTTTATTGCAACAGTAATCAAGTTTTATTTTAATATACAATATTTAGAGTTCCTAGCATCTGATGTTAAAAGATTAGCATATATTTTAAGTTGATGTTTAAGATATATTGCCATTGTTTCAGTACACCAACCTTTGCAAGCTAGTATTGGTAGTTTGTCAAAATTGCTATGTATCTTAGGCTTCCCAAAATAATTAAAATACACAAATTTTGTGCATAAAAATAAACATAGTTTAAATGTAAAATATTTATTCATCAATGTATCATAACCAGTTGAAATAATAATCTGTTGCATTTTTTGTTATATTCAGAAACAGTACTACACCTATGTGAGGACGGTGATATATTGTAATTCCTGGCAGTAACATGTTCATAACTATATCATTATATTTGTCCCGCTCCCCTTCATTAAACACATCAGACCGAATGATGTTTGATGACCTTTATTAAACTTCATAAAGGTAACTTCATTAACCAATAATATTTATTAATCACAACATAAGCATAGTATAGCTGACATTAATGACAGCATAAACATCCATATAATTGTTAGCTAGGGCAGTGTGACCTCACTCACCCCTGACCGAATAAGCCGCGACCTTACCTCCACTCGCTAATTTTACTTATGAAGCAGTATCCCATCTCTCACTTCCTGTACCACTTATTGAATTAAACATCCAACCAAATAAGCAGCATCCTTACTTCCACTCACTTATTTTATTTATGAAGCAACTTCCCATCATTCACTTCAATTTCCACTTATCGCATTAAACATCCAACCAAAATAAGCAGCGTCCTTACCACTGCTCGCTTATTTACTTGTGATGCAGCATCCCATTGCTCACTTCATTTACCACTTACTGAATTAAACATCCGACCAAATAAGCAGTGTCCAACTGCTCACTTTCCTTTCCCAATTCATTGAAATGAAGATCTAACACCAGAGGGGGAACAGAAGAGGGCAAACCTGCCCCTCTTCTCTGCCTACCAGCCTTACTAGGGTGATCCCCCCCTGTCTCCTACCAAAACTCCCTACAACCTAACCACACAAGAGGAAAAGCCAAACATCATTTGGTGTACTCCAGCCTCTCTAAAAAAACTGGATCCCTGGCATCACCTCCCAAAGCCTTATCATATGAATACCCAAAGCAACCAATTGCCTAAAAGACTGAGATTAAACCAATGATCCCTCTCCAATGCTAAAAATAATAACCATAACCTTTTATAATCTCTGTATATTAACTAAATTCTCATTTATCCTAACTACCAACATTAGCTTCTTAATGATTCCCAGGTCATTACCTGCCAAATGTACCACCTGAACACTAAGCCCAATGCCACGCAAAACAACGCAAAGGCAGTTGCATACCATCATGACTGACTGCAACTCCAGTTTACTGTCCAATGTATATAATAATGACCAAAACAAGCTTTCTTTTCCAATGTCAGTTTAATAGTAATCCTGCCATCACATCATTTCTTTAGTATAAACAAGAAAACATTTAAATGACCATCATAACATTTGTTGACCAACAAACCACCCTTGGAATGGCTTTAAAACATTCATAAAATAAATGCCACATAAATTATATCCCAATAAACCTCCAATTACCAGTGTCGACCCTCAAAAAACCTATCTTGTCAATACCCTATGTCTTCCTTATAAAAGGTGCTCCAAACTCCTGCAATAAGCCTTTAAACAAATTCAGCCTAGCCCACCACATCTAACACAACCCATACCACTGCCGTATTAAACAGATGAAATGAACTTTAATCCCCAACAACTCCATCAAACTCAATCAAAACTCCAAATATTCAACATCCCCACAATCGTCCTTCCATCCAGCAAGCCACAAACCAGTCACCCCAATTTATGTCCCCCAACCCAGCACCTCTTGTCACATTTGTAAACAAATGCAAATCCCAATGAACATCCCAATCCATCTGCCAAAAGGCCATCCTCATGAAATGCTCCAAAAGGCACCACAGTGGTAAAACAATGCCCCAACTTATAGGTGCATAGGTGTTTACTAGGCTAATGACCCGAAGACCTTTTGAAGCTTAGCCATACATCTCAAAACTCTGACAAGTTCTGATACCCTTGATAAGTATAAGCAGAGACTTGGGAGATAAAATTTTTATAACTTTACAATGCTCTGCTAAGCCCTTCTCCTATTCTCAAAAAGGGGGCCAAATCACATACATCCATTTGACTGCCTGCCCTCAATGACAAATGCAAAGAAGCATAGTACTAGACTCTCAGAGTAACACTGACCACTAATCAATCCATCTACATAACCTTTCCTCGGGATAACACAAACCAAACTACCATGTTCACAAATCCCGATCTAACATCCCATCACAACTCCACCCCACTTGTAGACAACTACAGCGTCCCATAAACAACCGCCCGATTTGCACTACCTTGCCCCTTGACATACCTCAGCCTCACTTGCCTCCATACTACTCTCAAATTGCACCAAGTCTGACATGCCTTAATGACCACCTAAAATGTAGGATTACCTGCATCCTCATTGCTCACCACTCCAGCGACCGGCATATCCATCCACACAGAATCCATCACCTTCCAGCCATCGACTGATGCCCACTCTGTGCTCATCCATCTGCAACCTCGTTGTGCACCACTCCATCAGCAGGTATGTCCACCCCAGCAAAATCCATCACATTCCAAATCCACTTCCTTCAGGCCACTGACTGCTTCCCACCTGCAAAAGAAAGAACATTGTAAATCTTCTGCACACACATAAACCAAACGTTCTTAATGACATTAGGTGCTGTCAAGTGCTTACCTTGTTCCTGAACTGCACAGCTGCTACACTGCTCTACCTCCCCTAACTTCAACCTGATACCACCGTACCCCCATCAAATCCTTTCACAGCCAGCGAAGAAACATACAGCAAAAAAAAAGAAAAATCAAATCAATGTCCCTCATTAAAACACAGAATGTAAAGTGAGATACCAACTGGAGTATGTTGCAACTAATTACTGCTGATGAAGGATAATTAAAATATCAATATATCTGGGTCACCTCTTGATTTCAATATAGAAACCTATACAGCACTATATGGGCCAAGTAAACTTATATCTTAAAACAGTCTCAGGATCATTTGAGTAAGCAAGCTGTACAAGAATATCCCATGCAATCACTGAAGCAACCGGTAAAGGGGTTGTTTAGATCACAGATGCAGTGTACATTAGAAGAAAATAAATATTACTGTTCTGTTTTGGCTAAGCCATTTCAGTATGTACCAAAGTAATATATGTGAACTGTAGTAGAGTCTTTACTTTCCAGAATGAAACTGAATGACTTTCCCCAGTGTACTGCAGAAAATGGACATATAAATGGAGTTATTTCAATCAAGATGACAGCGAGTTATTTGAAATCACTTTCATGAACTTATGCTTCATCACTTAAATACCATTTCCTACTGTACAGTTGCTTTATGAACTGAAATAAATTTATCTACTGTCAGGAATGAGACAAATCTAACCTGTTACAACCTATGAAGAAATCATAAAAAAATTATTAGTGTAATAAAACATTAAACTGTACTATGGTTTCATATGAAGTTCCTGGAAATCTACTATCTAGTGTGATATAGTGCAGATTACAGAAGATGTATATGGTATTCTTGTTTACAAATACTCCTGTTTCAGAAATATTGGTTAATTATTTTTCATCTTTTCCCCTTTACTCTGTCTTCTATTCTTTGAGCGTATAGTGTGAAATACTCATAGCTTTTCCATTTATATAAAGTAAACACGTTTTAAAATAATTTGTCTTAATATTCCTGTATGATGCAAGTAACCAGCATCATTACCTATGCCAATGACACGGTCATACCTACAAAGGATCATTCACCATCCTGGTTAACAATATAACTAACCAACCAAACAGATATCCATGAATTACAGTTATCCTGGACAGTCTGTGGTAAATAAAGCAACTTGGCTATAATAATAAGGCTTTACAGGAAAGGAGAAAAAAGCACCTGCAGTGATCAAAAGAATAACACTACACCGGTGCACAACACTTGCCCATGAATCTTAGCTTAGGTGTGATAAAGCTCAGTGGGAATAGTTAATTTTGGCAAACCAAACATCTTCCCAAACCATATAGGTAACAACCCCCTCCCAAGTCACCCTGCCATAAGAGATCAAGACATCCATGGCACCCTCTGACTGGCTTATACTATTTCCAAAGACAACTCCTCCAGATGCAGAGAATTTTTAATAACTGTTTACTCAGCAGACCCCTATTGCATACCATGCCTCTTTCAGAAAGTATTTCTCTAGACATCTCTCTAGACATGAGAGACATACCACTCAACTTTCTAGCACAAGAAATCTGGACAAAACCAAAACCATGGGGGGAAAAAGAACATAAAATAGGGACAAATTCCAAAGATCACTCTCATAATCCTTGTAAGCTACCAGAACAACAGGACCTGCACCAGCAGGCATTCCCCAAGGTATGTGAAGTCTGAAACACAAGTGTGCGCCATTACCTAGTAACCTCAATCCTCAGTGACTTGTCAGAAAACAACAAAATTTATGAGGAACAGTACAAAAACATGAGGCAAAAGTCCGGAACTCTGTGAAAACCTGGATAGCTAAGAAGTATGATGAGAGACAACAGAGGTTCATAATTCCAAAGATCAGCCCTCCCTCTATGCTCAGTTCCTTTTAGAATTCCACTTCTCTCTCCCATTAAGTACAACTCCAACGCTAACCAAACACAAATTGTACCGCTCTGTAAGCTTAGAGCAATGGAAAAAAAAGGGGTTTATTTTTTTTGTAGCAAGCTTGTCTGAAACATACTACTCAAACTCAATTGTATGCCATTGTTTAAAGAATGCAAAGACCCACCACAAACCATAGTATCTGCTACAGTGACGCACCGACCTTAATGGCTATAATGGTTCCACATTGCCTTTGAGCATGCATCTAAGCCCCTCCCCCACAACCTGGAGCAAACAAACCTCAGCTCCACGCAGCCCGCTAAAGGAGGCACAGCCTGCGAAACACTAAGTCACCAATGAATTCAACCCAAGCAGACACCATGAGAATGCAAGGCCTCTGACAAAACTGTCCACTCAAGAGTATCCGACATTTCCAAACCCAAACCACCCAAAAGCTGCATGATTGTGAGTATATACAGCCCATTAAAGGATGCACCTACTGCGACTGCCACACTACACCAACACTGGAGGGGATGCCATAACACATGCAAAAGTGACAATATGTGGAATCACTGGCTCAATGATTCACCGCCCAAAGCACCTGCAGTTAAACCATCACTCACCACCACAACCAGAAACACCACCATGATCCTGAACCACAATTGCCCAGCTAGCTTTCAATGTAACACAAGAAAGACAATGAAAGAGGAAAAAAAACTAGTAATATAAACCCCACCAATGTCCACACCACGTAAACCTTCAACCTTGAGAAGGCACACCCCCACCACTTCTGATGCATACCACATGACACCACAAACCAACAGCCAAAGAAAATAAACTGCCCCAGCAACGAATTCCCCAGAAATAGGTATCACACACATGCAAATTACCCTGGCAAAATTATAATAACCCAGCAACCATGCCATCCCATCCACCTCACACTGATCGTTACTACTTACCAACTTTACCCCTTTCATCAAAGTCCAAGGCCTGCCTACCTGTTCAACAGTACCTACTGGTCGTCATGGATATAATACCTGCAGTAGCAAGTTCACACCAAAATGTGATTCCTTACCCAGTTAGACTTGCATAAAACCCACTAACCCCCTCCCCACCCTTACCTCATTTTCTCTCAATCATCCTTCATTCTCATTTAACCCTTTCATCCCCTCCATATTACTTCCCCTACCTCTTAATTCCCACTACGGCTTCTGTCTCACCCCCCATCTAAAGATGTCCCTGGACAAATTGGTTTGTTACCAAACCACATTTGTAATCTAAAATGACTACCCCTCACCCTTTATCTGCTTCTAACACCACAATAGTATCATTATTTTATAAATCAAACAAACTAAGTTCATATTTAGAGAAGTTATAGTATTTGTATTTAATTTCCAGCTACATAATCTGTACAATTTCTTAATTTCACATTAGCTGAAATACTGATACAATAACAGGGTTTTCTCAGATGCAGATAGCATGAGCGTGTCTTCCTCTCCTTATATGTATAATAGCAGGGCTAACATATTCGGCCCTTTGGAGATGAGTTTCTGGCAGTACAGATTAAAATAATCACGTTGGAAAGAATCAAATGCAGTATGTTCTTTGATGTATTTAATTGTCATGTGACACACAATCTTCACTCATTCTGGATTTGTAATATCAGTCTTTTGTTGCCTCCATGTAATACTGTATGTGGAACAATACTTCTCTTCTAGTGACACCCCACCTCCATGTAATACTGTATATAGTGCAATACTTCTCTTCTAGTGACATCACACCTGCATGTAATACTGTACATAGTACAATACTTTTCTTCTAGTGACATCGCACCTGCATGTAATACTGTATATGGTACAATGTTTCTGTTCTAGTGACACCACAACTTCATGTAATAATGTATGTATTACAATACCTCTGTTTCAGTAACAGTAACAGCTGTCTGCCTTTTGAGACAGCCTGGTCCCAGCCTGATCATTGTTTTTATCAATCGATCCCCTTCCCTGCTGGCAGTTTCCTTCGTGGTATATAACTAGATATAAAAGCAAACAAAGCACACCCCGAAAATGCAGACTGGGAAGGCACTGTAAGACAATCCAAGAAAGGTACCAGCCAAATGGAGATAAACGAATAACAAACCAGTACAGTAACTCAGTTTAAATGCATGGGATCCTTAGTCACATGACACCTGCAGGAAAAGAAAAAAATGCAAGTTTAAAAACATTAAATGAAAATATTTCATTAACATTAAAAACCTTAAAATAAAAATACAGCCTAAGTAAAACCTCACATTAGTCCTAAAGATTTTAGCTTAAGTAAACAGTTAATAGAAATGTTGTCATTTAAACAGGGACTAACCCCTGCATTTGTTTTTTATCTGCCAGAATAATTCACAAACCTGGAAAAAAAGTCCACAGCTCCACCCCATGGACTAGGTCATGAAGTTTCTACATCAAAAATAAAAAATAAGGCTCAGAAAATTCAGAAATGTGTTTAGCCAGTGCATTATTAAGTAATTTTTCCCAATACTTACTCTCTCTCTCTCTCTCTATATATATATATATATATATATATATGTATATATAGGTTTACTATGGTTTGTGCGAACGACAGTCTGCCGGCAGCACTGCTGCTGAAAATCAGAATGTCGTGCACAAAATTTAAATGGATGGGATAGTCAAACAAACTTATGTGAATGCAGTAATGCATTTGGATATGTGTATTCGACTATCTGCATGGAGATTGTGGTACAGTGGGGATTGGAAAATCATCCATATCCCCATTGTAGGCGATCTCGGAGTTGGAATATATTAGTAGCGGGGAGTGTGGGGGGCACAATCCCCCACAGTGGAGCTTGCCCCCCCCTGCAAAAAAGTGATATGTCGTATAGGAGTCTGATTTACATCAGCTCCTATACGGCTATCACGTCATGGTTTCGGTAACAATGTCAACTCAAATCTGTCGATCATTTGGGTCGACATTGTGGCCATTCGGAATGTTTGTGTCCGGTTTTACTTTCGCTGTTTTGAACGGCAAATGTTTTGCCGTTCAAACAAACAATAGTAAACCATATATATATATATATATATATATATATATATATATATATATATATATAGATAGATATAGATATAGCTATATAGATATTTTCCTTTATCCTGTCCTTAAAAGCCCATTTGGTTTTTCCAGTATAGAAACAGTCACATTTCTGACAGATGGCAGCATAAACAATAGCCTTAGAATGACAAGTACAATAAAACTTAGGGCTAATATTAATGTTACCCACAGTAACACCATCAGTGTTCAACAAAAACCTGCAAGTGTTGCAGAGACCACATTTAACAGCCCCTCATTTACCTTGATTATAGTTTTGGTGAACATCATTATGCTCAAACAGCTTCATAAGACACACTCCCCTTTGCACTGTAAACAAGGGTGTTTTTAGTCAATTAAGACAATACAGAGAAAATGGTGGGGGTTTCCCCATTGTTTACAGTGTGAAGGGGAGTGTGTCTTAAGAAGCTGTTTTAATGTAATAATATTGGCCAAAACTATAATCAAGGTAAATGGGGGGACTTTTAAATGTGGTCGCTGCAACACCAGCAGGTTTTTGTTGAACACAGATGGTGTTACTGTGGGTAACAACATGACAGTCACAAGCTAAACTCCTAGGTGTCACTACTGATCACAGCATGAGATTTGAGCAACACATATCTCAAACTATTAAGAAATTACACAAAAGTTGGGTACTCTATACAAAAACAAACATTTTCTAACTAATAATACCAAAGTAGCCATTGCAAGAACTCACCTGCTCTCAACACTTCTTTATGCCTCACCCATACTCACAAACCATAGAAAGTCAGATCTATGAAATAGCTAAATTCGCCACTGACTCCACATACAGAAATCACTATTGCCTAGAATTACACAAATTATCTTGGCTAAAATTCCTACACCTTCTTCACTACGATCAATTGACAACAGCACATAAAAGCAGGCAAAACACCCATCCTACAAAACTTACTAGAATCTTACTCTAACCCAAGAACATTATGTTCTTCCAACAAATCCTTAATAAAAGTTACTAAATCCACAAATTCCCCAGGTGATGCTCTCTGCTCTAGCTATGTTGCCATATTATGGAACTTCCTGCCTCCAGATCTCAGAATTATATCCAACATCACCCACTTTAAAAAAACACTTAAAGATCATCTGTCTAACAAATGGCTATGCTTGTGTAATTCCCCAGGATAAAATATACCTTCTCCCTGCTACTTGCACAATCCACCATCACTTCACTTTCTCCCTTTTACTTTAATCACCCTACTGAAACTGCATGTTCATCCCCAATTTCATTGTAATCCTAACTTTTACTCTGCTATCCTAATAATCCTAAATTGCCACCTTTTTCACCGCTCTATCCCAACTACTAAAGCAGTCTCTATAGATTACATCATCCTTCTATTCTGTTTAGGCACTATACCCATTATGTCCTTATATATTTTCCACATTAAACTGACTCTTGCTGTCCCCTGAACCTTCTGCCTGAACTTAATCTTTCATTACTTCTAACTAAATCTCTGTCTCCACTTCCATTTTATGGCACTATAAACTGACCAATTACTTTGTCGCCCTTCCATTCTACTCAAACTGTAAAATCATTGCTTGAAGGCAAAAAAAATATTTTTTTCTAGTTTTCTGCTTAAACTATTGTATAAGATTTTATAATTACATAAATGGACCAATTATGCCCTTGCAGTAATGTTCTCAAGCAAGCTTTAGTCTATTTGTGTCATTATAATAATGTAAACTTTACTCTGTTATACATATTGTATGTAAACTTTACTGTAATGTTTGCATTGTGGAACTTTTCTCCCTGGGTCTCTGCTGAAAATGGGTTCAGACCCATTTGGACTTTCCCGGTAAACAAATGTAAAATTTATTGTGTCTTGTTTGTGTCTTTTGGCTTTTTCCCGGTTAGGGGTCGCCACAGCGGAACTCCGGTCTGCTAATGATTGGCAGTAGAGTTTTACGTGCTGGCTTGCCTGGCCTAACGCACAACCTTCAACGAAGGAACGCCCGTTCATGCATATCGCCACACAGAAGACGCTCTTACTGAGGATCGAACGGGCAACATCTAACTGTGAGGCAACAACGCTACCGCAGCACCATCACCGCAGTAATGTGATTCTTAATATATCCTTCTAATTTATGGCAACTATTTATGTATAGCCTTAAACTTCATGAAACAATGGCTCTCTTTCTAAATCCCAACAAAACCAAGCTGTAAAATACATAAATAAATAAATAAAATAAAATACATATTAGCCCTAAGTTTTATAGTACTTGTCATTCTAAGACAATTGTTTGTGATGTTATCTGTCAGAAATGTGACTGTTTCTGTACTAGAAAAAACAAACAGGCTTTTAAGGACAGGTTAAGGAACGTAAGTATAGTATTAGTAAACACAACCTTAATAATCCCCCGGCTAAACACATTTCTGAATTTTTTGAGCATTATTTTTTATTTTTTTGGTATAGAAACTTCATGACCTAATCCATGGGTTGGCACTGTGGACCTTTTTTTAGAAGTTTCTGAATTATTCTGGCAGATAAAAACAAATGCAGGGATTAGTTCTGGTTTATAGGTTCATAGGTTCATAGGTTCATACTAGGCTATCTGCCCTAGGGCATTTATAAACCTAGCCAGAGTGTGTTTGGCTTTCACCACCCATTTTAAATTAATTTTGCTATGCCCTTTTTCGAGGTTAGTATACTGTGCCTCTGTCTAACAGTGACACAGAAGTGATACCCGGGGTAAACCTACGATCTCCCATCCACTCATCAAGATTCCTCTTGAAGAGAGTCAATGAGGGACTCTGCCTAACCTGGACTGGGATTTTATTCCAGAGTGAAGGGAGCCTCTGGGTTATGAATCTATCCCTCCAGCATGTCCTATTTATTTCAGTGCTGAGGTTAAAGTCTTAATTCCGGGTTGGACATGGCTTTATACGTCAGGCACAGATCGCCTCTGAGCAGGTGGTATGCCACTGAGTAGAGCTGGAGTTTTTTTTAACCGGGCAGCATATGGCATCTGTTTGAGCCCTTTGATCCTCTTGGTGAGGTACTTTTGGGGTCTTTCCAGTTGCTGCAGGTGTCTGGTAAGGTACATCCCAAAAGGGGCATTGTACTCAATTATGGACCTGATGAGGGATGAGTAAAGAGGCATGATGACCTCCTCTGATCTAGATGTGAATCCCTTCATGATTAGGTGGGCTATATAAAATGTTTTTCTAACCACTTTGGCCACGTGGTTGTCAAATGAGAGATTGCTATCAGCTTGGGTCCCCAGGTCCCTAATTACTTCTTCTGTACTTAATGGATTACCACCTATGTGGTAATTTGTGGGCACTTTGTTTTGCCAAAGGGAATGACTATACACTTTTGGCGTTTAGCTTGAGGCCATGGCTCTGGCACCAGTTGTCTGTTTCTATGAGGCCCTTTTGGAGGATGCTTGTGTCAGCTGGAGAGTCGATTATGGCACCCAGTTTGCAGTCATCTGCGAACTTGGTCAGCCGCAGTCCTTCCATGTTGGCCTGTACCTCCGAGAAATATATACCGAACAAGAGAGGTCCCAGGACTGAGCCTTGTGGGATGCCACTTGTAACTGGTTTGGAGTCTGACATGGCTCCAGCAATTCTAACCATGTGGGTTCTATCCTTGAGCCAGTTTGCAACCCATCTAGTGACATAGGGGTTTATATTTAAGCTGGTGAGCTTATCTATAATGCCCGAGTGGGGTATTGTATCGAAGGCTTTTGCGAGGTCCAGGTAGGCTGTGTGGACCACCTTCCCCTCGTCAATGGCCTTGGTGACTGTTTCAAAGAAATCAACCAGGTTTAAGAGGCAGGATCTGCCCTTAACAAAGCCGAACTGGGTAGAATCCAGTGTCTGTAGGTCCCCAATATTTTTATTTATGAGGTCCATGATGATCCTTTCCATAGCTTTGCAGACCAAGCTAGTCAGGCTTATGGGGCGATAGTTTCCAGGATCCGCTGAGGCACCACTTTTGTGGAGAGGGACCACTGTTGCTGTAGGCCACTCTTTGTGTACATATCTTGTAGTAAGGCTGAGATTGAACAGTAGTTTTATGTTTGGGTTTAGCTCTTCTTGGAGTCCATGTAGGACGCAGCCCAGGACACCGTCTGGTTCCATTGATGCTGTGTTTTTTGCTTTGGAGAGGGCAGCTCTTACCTGAGCATCTGAGATGTCAGGGGGGCAGCACTCTTCTGGGATAGATATTTGCCCTTTTGGTGGGGAGGGGGGGGAGAAGTTTGTGCTGAACCTGTCAGCTAGGATGTTGGCAATGTCTGTGGGTTTGGTGTATTTTTTGTCATTTTGGACTAATTCTGAGCATATCTGGGAATTCCCACCCAGGTTCCTAACATAACTAAAGAAAGCCTTGTGATTATCCTTAGTGTCCTGTGCAATTTTTCTCTCGAAGCTGGCCTTAGACGATTTTATGAGTGCCCGTAGTTTTTTGCTAATACTGATCAGAGATGCCTTCCCTTTTGGGATTTTGCTCTATCATGTAGTAGCTTCCTCCTTCTATTGTATAGTTTGTTTATGGCTGGGGTCCACCAGACAGGACGCCTGCCTTTGGAGGATTGGGTCTTGGTTTTATTTGGGATTGCATGATCCATGCATTCCTGAAGGTGTTCATAGAATGCGTTTATAAAGGATTCTGCGGTCTGGGCCGTATTTTCCACAGGCCTGGGGGCTTTGAAGGATTCCACCTTGGTTTTGAGGAGTGTGAAATTTGCTTTAGAGAAGTTTTTCACTGTGGTTTTCAGGGCAGGGAGTGGAGTCGGGATGTGAATATCCAGTGAGATTAGTTTATGGTCTGATCTTACCAGTGAGGGATACACTTCTGGTCTGGAGCATAGAGTCCCCATGTTGGTGATGATCAGGTCCAGTATGTTTTCCTCTTGTGGGAGTGGTAACAAGTTGTTCCATAGCATTTGAGTTTATAAATTCTAGGAACCTTTGGGCTAGGGTGTTGGAGCTAGAGTAATGCTCCCAGTCTATGTTTGGGTAGTTGAAGTCGCCCAATATAATGGTGTTTGGAGAGACCTTCATATTTTCCAGTGTTCTCAGGAAGGCCGAGTGGGGTTCCTGGGTTTGGGAGGGTGGTCTGTAGCAGGCTATAAACTGGAAGGCAGTTTTACCCACTGTTAATTGCACATGGATAGTCTCTGATGCTTCGTGCTGTGCCACCAACCTGGAGGTGTGGGTATCTTTGACGAATATTGATACTCCCCCTCCTTTTGTGGTTCGGTCCAAGTTTTGGGGCCAAAAAGCACGGTATGAGGTATAACCTGGTAGTACTGGGGTGCTCTTGGGAGCCTTGAACAAGGTTTCTGTTACTGCACAGATATCGATGTTCTCCATGCTAAGGAGAGTTTCGAGTGTGTGCATCTTGAGGTTTAGACTTCTGGCGTTGAGTAGCATTACTCTTAGTTTCTTATCCCTTGTGATACCTATGGAGGTGGGTTCGTCTTTTGAGCCTTGCCTAAAAAAGGCACTATGGTGGTAGCAAGAGCCTTTGCCAATATCCAAAAGCCCAGGGGTGACAGGTGCAAGCCGTCCCTAGCAAAGCATTGTGGCTTGTCGAGCATGTCATCCCAGGCTGACAGGCATTGGATCCCCTTTGAATAACACCAATACTTAAGCCAATTGTTGAAATTGTTGACAACATTTCTATTAACTGTTTACTTAAGATAAAATCTTTAGGGCTTAGGTGGGGTTTTACTTAGGCTGTACTTTTATTTTAAGGTTTTTAATGTTAATGAAAAGTTTTCACTTAATGTTATTAAATTTGCCTTTTTGTCTTTTCATTGTGTCACGTGACTAATGGTGTCATGTATTTAAACTGAGCTGGTGTGCTGGGTTGTTATTCTGATGAAGTTTCACATATGAAATGAAATTACTCAATTAAATTAATACTTTTATCTCCATCTGGCTGGTATCTTTCTTGGACTGTCTTACAGTGTCCCTCCTAGTTTGCATTTTTGGTGGTGTGCTCTGTTTGCTTTTAGTTTTATACATTGTTTTACATAGCTAGATATATTTATCCTAGCATATTGTATATTTAGCTTAGGCTAGGGCCGCAGGAATACCATACTGTTACAGTTATATATTTTGGACCATACCCAGACCATAGGCAATTTTGTTCATGGGTCTCTAGGCAACAGTGTTTATCTTGTATTCTTGGTTTCAGATCCTGTAGAGTCAGATGGGGAAGCCATCAAAACATTGGTTTCTGGACAGTGATTCTTGGGTCATGGATTTTGGTTAAATGTAAACAGACAAAGGGCTTTTATATTGGGTATCGGTCATTTCCAAATGAGTAAGTAGTATTGACAAAAAATATCCTTATGTAAACTTTTTTTTGGATACTGATGATCTGGAACAGAAGGGGACATTTATTACTAGAAGATGTCTATCTGACTCCATTATTTACAGTTCCTTAGCAAGAAAACCCACTATCAGTGAAATTAAGGAAGAAGCCCATTGGGTACGGGCGGTCTGGTGGTCTAATAGTTAGTACTGCAGTGTCTCATTTCCAGTGTTTGAAATTCAACCCTGGCCTGTCACTGGTGTCCGGGTATTATTTGCCACATACTTCATTTTACTTCCAGAGACATGCTACTTTTGGCTACACTAATAAAAATTACCTATGACTTTGTGTTTTGAAGTTTTTATCCTTGTGTTTCCTCTGTAAATGAATGCTTGGTCAGTGTAAGTAGTACAGTTAACAAAATAAAATATGTAAATAAATGTATGTGGTAGTTATTGAAGGCTTTGGGAGAATGCTGTACAGCACTGAATGTGGTAAGTATTTTATCTGTGAGGATGGTTCACCCCTGGCATGCTTTAATCTCAGTGGCCATCAAGGACATATATAGGCAAATATGGATGTCATAAACAGCTGACAGGTAGTGTGGTGAAAGAGATGAGATTCTGGAAAGTGAACAAGCCAGAGCTGTGACAGTGAAACATCACAGATAGTTGTTGGGCAAGTAGCTTGGAAGAGCACCATCTAAGTGGGAATAAAATAGTGCTCTATTTGAGAAGGGATTGTCTGTTTCAGTTAGTTTACAAAAGATAAGATAGTTCATGCCATAGCTGATAAATTGGTTTACAATACCAAAATTTGTGCAGGAGATAACTATCCTCTGTAGTGCATTTGCTATAGGCATGTCTTTGAAAAAAAAACACTTTTTCAATACTTCTATCAAGCATTCAATATTCTCAAAACAAAAAAAAAATCTGCTTCTCAAAAATGTGAGGAAACCATTTCAAGGGAACACACAATCTAAACATTTTCTGCTCATCCCTTAATGGTAAGGTTTGAATACTCCCACCTAGAAGGTATGAAACCTCACCCAGGATTCCTTTGCATCTTAGGTAAGTAAAATATTATATATAATCGAGGCTATTTGCTTAGTTATTGTATATCTCATTTCTAACACAATAAAAGTATTAGTCTAAATGGGGAAACGGAAATTATCAAAGTTGCTGAAGTAGGAGGTTAGAATTTGCATTTCTAAGAGTTAAATATCTCCATTGAGAATTCTTATGGCAATTCCACTTCAAATGAAGGTTGGTAAAGGAAGAAAACATTGAAGATCCATTAACATTCTGAAGAAGGTCATATAACTTATACAACTCTGACTTCTCCACTGTTCATCTAAATATAAAGGTATCCTGAATTTTCTGGGAAGGACATTTCCACACAGGAATTGCAGATCCCCAAACCTCCGCAGTGGGGGTGATTCTATATAAACTTTTCAAAGTTTTGAAAGTGGCATTGAGTGTGGGATAAGATTTTAAATAACCAGGGAGGGAGTGAGAGTTCCAACTTATAAGCCACGGAGATTCAGTATTTAAAATTCAACCATCTAATATGGATCAAATAATGGGGTTATTAAGGTTTGGTTGGAAGAGGAAAAGCTTTGGCATAGAAAGACCATGTGGAATACCTAATTAGAGATGGAAAATTGAAAGATATGAAATACCATTCAGCACTCTGTGCCATTTTTATTCCAAATAAATGTAATCAGAAGAAGATTAATTTTGGTCAACCACTTTTTGGACTTAAACAGGGGAATATGCCAAAAAACATAAATCAATAGTGGTGCAGTAAATATTATAACAACTACTATATGGTCAAGTAATGACAGATGCAGTCTCTTCTAGCTATAGACCCATAAATAATATTTATCCTAGAGCTGTCTTAAATTTGCATAGTGACAAATGTAGAGTGCATGAAAACACCAAGGTACTTGGGGGGGGGTGGTTCTTAACGCATGGAAACCCTAGATCAGGTGTCCCAATTTTCAAGTCTAAAACCACACCATTAAAAGGAATGATTTCTGACTTAGAGATATTGCATCTTAAAGCAAAAATGCCCTTAAACCCAGGATAAAATCTTCCTTCTTTCTAGCTGCTTCAATTTCCTCTATAATAATATCTCTTCCATTACTCTACTCATGAGCTGTTTCGGTTTCATAATGCCCTAACTCCCTCACACCACCTCCATTCTCTTTAACTAATAATCTCACAAATATTCTTCTCTCTTCTCTTCTAACTATCCTAACCCAGAATTATAGTTCCTAGTTCTACATTGACACCTCAGTGTACTTATCTGTACACAGAACATGCAATGTTTTTTTCAATCTAATAACCTGCTAATAATATTATGCCAAAATTGTACTTTGTATTTTTTATTATTGTATTTTTTTTTGCTAATAATATTATGCCAAAACTGTATCTCGTATTGTTTGTTAATCTATTTTTTCAAAACAATTGATTTGTTAACATTATTTGGGGAGCTTTTCTCCCCAGGCTTCTGTTGAAAATGAGCCAAAAAACCCAGTCAGTCTTCCCCGGTTAACAAATGTAAATAAATAAATAAAATAAAACCATGCAATAAATTTAACAACTGAGGTAAATTGTAACTAGGATCCTGATATAACACCATACAGTTGTCTTCAAACAATAAAGCTAGTCTACATGCCATGTAAGAACCTTCCAGAGAAATTAAAACAAATAAAATAATAAGTGCCCCATTAACAGGTTCAAATGGAAGTGAGAGGGGGATAGAGGCCAATACTGTCAAGTGCCTCTCTTAATCAGAAAGATATCAGATAGAAGGCCATTAGCTAAAAACATCTGAACAATGTAACTAATACAATATACTGCTCAGACAAGCTCCTCATGGTCCTGCAGAGTGGTCCTAGCTAGAGAGAACTCAGAAAAGCGACTACTTTCTGGATTTAAGTATCTTTGCTTTTTTTTCACTTGGAATAGCTTCTGTAGCTTACCCTGAACTAGCTTGAACTGTTTTTTTTTTACTGTTTGCTGCATTATTTTAAAACCTGCACTTAAAGTTACTTTTTAGTTGAATTTGATCGAAAGTTTGTTTCTTTGTTTGTTTAATTTAACTGTTGAGGCTGCCCACTAAAGTGTGCTAGCCTGTGTAACTGATTTATCACTGTTTCTGCAGTTTCTGTGTGTTTCTATCAAAAAACAAAAAAATAATCCTTGTTTTCCCGCCTCTCTTCGACTAGTTTAGACCAGTTTACAGGCATTGCTGTATTCTGGGCTGTGGTGTAGTTCCTGTGTTGTCCATTACCTTACTTGGATAGAGGGAAGTTTCTTTGCTCACCAGTGGGAGTGGGGAGCCTTGAGCAGCCTACCTGTCCCTGTAGGAAGTGACCTCAGCACAAGAAGCTGTAGTAATTGGTTGTTTTGGACCATTTCTAGCTCTTTTGTAGTTCCCTGTTTAAAATCCGCCTCTGGGCATTTTTTCTGGCTATACTGCTCAGACAAGCTCCTTGTGGTCCTGCAGAGTGGTCCTAGCTACAGAGAACTCAGAAAAGCGACTACTTTCTGGATTTAAGTATCTTTGCTTTTTTTCACTTGGAATAGCTTCTGTAGCTTATCCTGAACTAGCTTGAACTGTTTTTTTTACTGTTTGCTGCATTATTTTAAAACCTGCACTTAAAGTTACTTTTTAGTCGAATTTGATCAAAAGTTTGTTTGTTTGTTTAATTTAACTGTTGAGGCTGCCCACTAAAGTGTGCTAGCCTGTGTAACTGATTTATCACTGTTTCTGCATTTTCTGTGTGTTTCTATCAAAAAAACAAACAAAAAAAAATAATCCTTGTTTTCCCGCCTCTCTTCGACTAGTTTAGACCAGTTTACAGGCATTGCTGTATTCTGGGCTGTGGTGTAGTTCCTGTGTTGTCCATTACCTTACTTGGATAGAGGGAAGTTTCTTTGCTCACCAGTGGGAGTGGGGAGCCTTGAGCAGCCTACCTGTCCCTGTAGGAAGTGACCTCAGCACAAGAAGCTGTAGTAATTGGTTGTTTTGGACCATTTCTAGCTCTTTTGTAGTTCCCTGTTTAAAATCCGCATTTGCACGGCTTTGCGCATAGCGCAGCACCGGTTAAACAAGGTTAAACCTTTTCTGGCTCCGCCAAGTCTGCTCTTCAAATTTTCCCTTAAGGAAGCTCTACTCTTAGTATAATCAGACTACTCACTATATTATAAGCCTAGCACTTGTTCTCAATACTTCTCTACTAAGTAAGCACTCTCGTACTAAGTAAAGCACTACATCTACCTACCACTCCTGTGAATATCCACTTCCCTTAAAGGTACAGCATGCCCTTATACTGTTCTAGCATGTCGAATGGTAGATTACTGGCGTCCTCTCCAGTTCAGCTGGTCAAGCTGGGTATCTTGAGACAATGCTACAATTGTCTCATGTACACAGACAACCCTCTCCTCCTCCCAACAAACACAAATACATGTGAGTGATGCAACTATATAGCCAAACTGGAGGCTGAACTCTCTCAACTCAGTGCTGGCATGACCAGACAGGAGGAGATGGTAACCACACACACAACAATCCCAGTCCCACATAGACCTACCACAACTGCAAACCAAACACATAAAAACACAAAGACATACTCGGAGGCTCTAATAAAAAACTTACCAAAACAACAGAGGCTCCCAAAGCAGACATCCAAAAATCCACCACCTCAAAACAAAACACATGCAACACATACTTCAATAAATCAGTGTGTCAACCAATCACAGCCCTTAAGGCCAAACAACATGCCTGATACACTAGTAATAGGTGACTCTATAGTCAGACACACTGATGTCCCGCTGACCAGGCTGAACAAGGAGAGGGTGACTGTGAGCTGTCTATCGGGAGCTAGGATCCGCCACATAACACACGCACTCAAGTCACTCCAAAGCAAGTACAAATATGACTCCGTCATTGTCCATGCTGGCGTGAATGACCTGAGACGCACCTCCCTGGACTACATGAAAAGAGACATAGAGGAGCTCTCCGATTATGTAGCCCAGGCTGGTATGACCCTGACCCTGAGCAGCATCTTGCCCTCACCAAGAATGATACCACAATACAAAGACAAGATGATCAGCTTTAATAATTGGCTCAAGTACTGGTGTCATTCTAAGGGGATCCAATGTCTGTCTGCCTGGGATGACATGTTGGACAAGCCACGCTGCTTCGCAAAGGATGGCTTACACCTGTCACCACTGGGCTTCCGGATATTGGCTAAGGTTCTTGCCACCCCCATAGTGCATTTTGTAGGCAAGGCTCAAAAGACAAACCCACCTCCTTAGAAAACAAAAATGGAAAAAAACTAAGGGTAATGCTGCTCAACGCCAGAAGTCTAAATCTCAAGATGCAGGCACTCGATGCACTCCTCAGCATGGAGAACATCGACGTCTGTGCAGTAACTGAAACCTGGTTCAAGGCTCCTGAGAGCACCCCAGCGCTACCAGGCTATACCTCATATCATGCTTTTTGGCCCCAAAACCCAGGCTGAACCACAAAGGGAGGGGGAGTGTCCATATTCATCAAGGACACCCACACCTCCAGGTTAGTAGCAACACATGAAGCATCAGAGACCATACAGGTGCAACTAACCATAGGCAAAACTGCTATACAACTGGTAGCATGTTACAGACCACCCTCCCTGTCTCAGGAACCCCACTCTGCCTTCCTGAAGACATTGGAGGATATGAATGTATCACAAAATACCATCATACTGGGAGACTTCAACTACCCAAACATAAATTGGGTACATTATTCTAGCCCTAATACCCTAGCCCAAAGGTTCCTGGAATTCAT
This sequence comes from Protopterus annectens, assembly GCF_019279795.1. Taxonomy (NCBI): domain Eukaryota; kingdom Metazoa; phylum Chordata; order Ceratodontiformes; family Protopteridae; genus Protopterus; species Protopterus annectens. The sequence continues at coordinate 9,214,636 of NC_056746.1, forward strand.
AAATTCAAATGCACTGGAACAACTAGTCACCTCTCCCACTAGGGGAGATAATATATTAGACTTGATCATCACAAACATGGGGACAAAATGCTCCACACCGGAAGTATACCCCTCACTAGTGAGATCTGACCACAAACTAATCACCCTGGATATACATATCCCACCTCCACCCCCAGCACAAAAGACCACAGTGAAAAACTTCTCAAAAGCAGACTTCACTCTTCTTAAGACTGAGATGGTATCCTTTAAGCCCACTGTGCCAGTGGATACCACATCCCACAATGCCAAATTCTTCACAAATGCTTTCTATGGACATCTCCAAGAATGCATGGATCATGCAATCCCAAATAAATCCAAGTCCCTCTCCACCAAAGGCAAACGTCCTGTCTGGTGGACCTCAGCCATTAACAAATTGTATAACAAAAGAAGGAAGCTACTGCATGTCAGATCAAAATCCCATGAAGGGAAGACATCTCTGATCAACATTAGCAGAAAACTACGTTCTCTCATAAAGACATCCAAGGCCAACTTTGAGAGAAAAATCGCTAAGGACACTAAAGATAACCACAAAGCCTTCTTCAGTTATGTTAGAAACCTGGGCGGAAACCCTCAGATATGCTCAGAGTTAGTTCACAACAACAAAAAATACACTGAACCCACAGATGTTGCCAACATTCTGGCTGACAGGTTCAGTGCAAATTTCTCCCCTCCCTCACCCCCAAAAGAAGAAATACTTATCCCAGCTGAATGTAATCTCCCTGTCATCTCAGATGTCCAAGTGAGAACTGCACTAAACAAAGCTAAAAACACAGCATCAATGGGACCTGACGGTATCCCGGGTTGCGTGTTACGTGAACTCCAAGAGGAGCTAAACCCACACATAAAAATGCTATTTAACCTTATCCTTACTTCAGGATATGTACCTGAACACTGGCGTACAGCAACAGTGATCCCACTCCACAAAAGGGGTACCTCTACAGACCCTGGGAACTACCACCCCATAAGCTTAACCAGCCTGGTCTGCAAAGCTATGGAAAGAATCATTATGGAACTCATAAACAGAGACATAGGGGACCTACAGACACTTGACCCCACCCAGTTCGGCTTTGTAAAGGGCAGATCCTGCCTTTTGAACCTGGTTGACTTTTTCGAAACAGTCACTAGAGCCATTGATGAGGGCAAAGCAGTCCATACAGCCTACCTGGACTTGGCTAAGGCCTTTGACACAATACCCCACTCAGGCATCATAGATAAGCTCAACAGCTTAAACGTAAACCCTTATGTCACTAGATGGGTTGCAAACTGGCTAAAGGACAGAACCCATAAAGTTAAAATCGCTGGAGCAATGTCAGACTCAAAGCCAGTCACAAGTGGTGTCCCACAGGGATCTGTCCTGGGACCCCTCTTGTTCAGCATTTATTTCCCAGATGTTAAAGCAAACATGGGAGGGTTGTGGCTGACAAAGTTTGCAGATGACTGCAAACTAGGTGCCATAGTCGATACACCAGCGGACACATACATCCTACAAAAAGGCCTCACAGAAACGGACAACTGGTGCCGGAGTCACGGCCTTAAACTAAATGCCAAAAAATGTATAGTCATCCCCTTTGGGAAAAACAAAGTACCCACAAATTATCACATAGACAGTAACCCACTGAGTATGGAAAAAGTAATCAGAGACCTAGGGACCCAAGTCGACAGCGACCTCTCATTTGACACCCACGTTGCCAAAGTGGTTAGAAAAACATTCTACCTTGCACACCTCATCATGAAGGGATTCACATCCAGATCCAAGGATGTCATTGTACCCCTATACTCCTCCCTCATCAGACCCATGATTGAGTACAATGGCCCATTTGGCATGTACCTCACCCGGCATTTGCAACAGCTGGAGAGACCACAAAAGTACCTCACCAAGAGGATCAAGGGTCTCCAACATATGTCTTATTCTGTCAGACTAAAGAAACTTCAGCTCTATTCAGTAGCATACCGCCTGCTCAGAGGTGATCTCTGCCTGACGTACAAGGCCATGTCCAATCAAGATCTGATGGACATGCTCCACCTCAAAAAATCCAAATCCATCAGGACCATGAGAGCTAAAGACTTAAACCTCGGCACAAGTATGAATAGGACATGCTGGAGGGATAAATTCATAACCCAGAGGCTTCCCATGCTTTGGAACAAGATCCCAGTTCGTATTAGGCAGAGCCCCTCACTGACTCTCTTCAAGAGAAATCTTGATGAGTGGATGGGATATCGTAAGTTTACCCCAGGGGTCACATCTGTGTCACTGCTAGACAGGGGCACAGTAAACTAAGTCTATTATATAAGGGGACCTTCATTGTGTCACTACTAGACAGAGGCACAGTATTCTAAATTTATTCTGTACATTTTTTGTACCATTTCATGGGGTGGCAAAAGCCACATCATTATGTCTAGGCTTACAAATGCCCAAGGGCAGATAGCCTAGTACTATACTATGAAACTATGAAACTATGAAAATATAAACTGAGGGAAAATTGCATGAATTTCATTGTTTCTCTTATATATTTCCAAAGAAGAGTCAAAAGCTTTCCCGAAGTCAAGCATTGTTACTTTAAGAGGTGTGGGACATTTGATTGAGAGCTGGAGTATATGTGATCGAGATCATGTACGATCATTACCAGACCTACTCTTAACAAACCCAGTCTGGGTTACATGGGTGAGTTTGGGAAGGAGTGCTGTTAATCTCCTGACAAAGGTCTGAGAATAAAACTTAAGATCTGCATTAAGTAAAGAAATAAGTGTACAGTTCTCAGGGTTGTTTGGGTCTTTATTTGGTTTAGGAAGCACTGCCATCACTGATAATCTTAGTGAAGGATGTATACCAGCTCCAGTCTAAGAAATGAAAAAAAAGGTCTTGTTTGGCATCTACATCTCTGAAGTACAGGCCAACATTAAGGGACTCTGGCTAACAAAGTTCGCAGATGACTGCAAACTGGGAGCCATTATTGAATCCCCTAATGATGTGGATATTCTACAAAAGGGCCTTACAGAAACAGATGCTTGGTGCCAAAGCCATGGGCTCAAGCTCAATGCCAAGAAATGTATAGTTATCCCGTTTGGGAAAAAACATGTACCCATGAATTACCACATAGGTGGCAGTACACTAAACATCAAAAGTGTGATGAGAGACTTAGGGACACAGGTGGACAGTGGTCTCACCTTCGATAACCACATTGCCACAACAGTCAGGAAATCCTTCTATGTGGCACACCTCATCACTAAGGGCTTTTCATCCAGAAAAAAAGAGGTCATTGTCCCACTGTACTCATCCCTCATTAGACCCATTATAGAGTAAAACGCCCCATTTGGTATGTACCTCACAAGACATCTGCAACAGCTGGAAAGGCCACAGAAATACCTCACTAAAAGAATCACAGGTCTAAAGCAGATGCCCTATGCTGACCGTCTAAAAAAAACTCCAGCTATATTCTGTGGCATATCGTCTACTCAGAAGCAATCTCTGCTTAACATACAAGGCCATGTCAAACTCAGAGCTGTTGGACATGCTACACTTAAAGAAATCCCAATTCCTCAGAGCCACATGCTCCAGGGATCTAAACCTTGTTATCACAATGAGCAAAACTTGCTGGAGGGATAGGTTCCTGACCCAGAGACTCCCCAGACTCTGGAATAGACTGCCCATACATGTCAAGCAGACTTTGCCCTCTTCAAAAGGAACCTTGACAATTGGATGGGAGATAAGGAAATGCACCCCAGGGATCATGTCAGTCGCCCTGCTAAACAGAGGTCCAGGGAAGTAAATATTGTGGGAAGAAATAGCCAGGGAATTATTATGGCTAGGCTTGTAGCCGATAGCCTAGTACCAACCTATAAACCTATGAACCTATAAGGTGAATAAGTAGATTTATTACATAAAATTCCAAAACTTTATACACCTCAGAGTTCAAACCATCTGGACCTGTTGCCTTGCCAGTAGTGGAAACCTTAACAGCTCATTCCACTTCTTGTCTTATAACTGAGGAAACTAGGGATTGCTGTTGAGTAAATGTAAGACTCAGCAACTTGTGTTGGCAAGGATAAAGAAGCGTCTTTTCATATCAAGTTATATCCTCTGGACTTGGACTGGAGAATTTTTGAAAAATAGTTTAAAGATAGCATCCATACCTCCCAACTGTCCAGATTTTTCCAGAATGCCCAGATTTTTGCCTCATATTTTTTGTCTGTTCCTCATAAAATTTGTGGTTTTCTGGATTTTTGTGGCCAATCAGTGAGGATTGAATTTGTTATATTATGACTGAGATTTGAGTTTCAGGCTTCATTTCCTTCAGAAAATGCATGATAATACAAGATCTATTTTCGAGCAACTCTCTAAGTTTATAAGAACAATATTTAAACTTTGTCCCTATTTTGGGGCTTTGTCCCCTCATTACTTTTGTCTTTGTCCAGACATTTTGTGCTAAGATGTTGAGAGCTATGGATAGCATATATTTCTTTAGCATCACTGAACATTCTGTTAAGCTTGGGCAATACAATTTCTCAATAAAAAGCTTATGTCTCCTTTCCTTAAGTTTATATATTAAAAGCTTACTTGGTTTATTCCCCATAGCCGAGAACCTTAAGGATGTCCTTTGTAAGTATAATGTGGTCAACAAACTAACCAACTAGATAAAAAGTTTGTGCTGTTGTTTATATAATTTCAAAACAGTGATATCACTAAACTTGGTTTTCCAGGACCGCTGAAACAGAATCCACTCCTGAAGTTTTGGAAATTTACCAGACTGCAGACACAGTAGAAATTAGATCATGCAATTGGCATGTTTGAATGTTCATAGTGGACTACAAAAAGGCATACTTGGATATCCATCCATCTAACGTCTGTTGGTAGTCTAACACTTTCATTGTTTATAGTTGCTGTCCCCTTTAGATTCTTTTCCACCAGACTACATTTGGTGTTTATCATGATGAGCTGTTAGATTATTGATATTAAAATCCAGTGACCCCAGCTGTAGACTTGATTTGATGTTCACTGTGATGACCTTAGAGCCATTAAAATCCAAAGATGTTAATGTACTACAAAGGTGGTAATAAGCACTGGTTTACCCAAGAGATGGGTGTCTGCACATGTGTATGTGTGTGGATGTATCTGCATGATGCTGGACTGTATTCAGTCTTGGCTCAGTGCTTCAGGTTTTTGCAGGATCTTCTGATCAATCAAACAAATAGTGCCTTCCAAACCAAATCCTGGAGGTAAATCCCCTTCCCAAGGTTGGGGAGCCAACACAAAAAAATCTCTGAAAAACCTCACCAATCTAAAAACTCATCAGCTACAGAGAGAAAACAGCTGGAGGGTTAAAAAAAAGATAAGAGATAGAAACACAATGCCTGTTCCACCAAACTACTTACAACACATCTTACTCCATCATTGGTTAGCTCTGCCCTAGCACCTTACAGGAGATGCACATGCAAAGAGACTGTGTAAAAGGCTGCAAATTTAGTAATCAAAGAAAACATTTGCTAAATATGGATAATAAAATATGAATTTACTTTTTCCATAACACAAGGCAAGTTATAAATATATATTAGCACATGGGCTGAATCCTACGATCAGGACAGTGATGGGTAAAGGACATGCCAAGAAGGCAGCTCTACACTGACTTGAAAAGAATGTTATATAGGTAATATAAACATAATGTTGTGACGGCTGTGATGGCAGAACGTTGCCAAGATACAGCAGTGGTATCACAGATGAAAGTGTAGTCTGACACACTGACCCTGGGGTGGCTGGTGACTTTAGAGTAAAGGGGTCATAGGGAGCAAATGAATGCAATGTATCAATGCATGTGTGTGTGTGTGTGTGTGTGTGTGTGTGTGTGCGTGCACAATGTAATACTGGAGTGTGAGTGAAGATGTCACTTGATGTAATGGCTGGTTGCTGATAATTATGATATGTAAAATTTTGTTTTGATTTTAGGGTTAGGACAGCAATGATCCCAAACGTAACTGCATTGTGTATGTCTGAGATCATTACTTTTCAATGTTTTTTTGTGTTCCCTGAAATTGATCATTAAAGAAACTGCACAATGTTTTCTGTTTCCTGCAGTTTCATTTGCATCAGTCTTTTCTCATGTGTGTGTGTGTGTGTGTGTGTATAAATATATATATATATATATATATATATATATATATATATATATATCTATAATTATACACACACACATATATATATATATATATATATATATATATATATATATATATATATATATATATACACACACACACACACACACACACACACACATTCAACACAAAAGGAACGCACAAAACAAATAACATTGTGCAGTTGTATTGGCGATAAAAAAATTTAAAACAAAATCCATCTAAACCAAAATGATCCATTTACATTTGCAATCTTAACTCTACCTAACTAAAACTTTAAAAATCTACTTTAATGTGGGTGGCACTTCCCCTCATGCCTCCTGATGTGGAGGTGGAGTCTGCCTCCACACCCTCATAATTTAAATATACAAACGCCATGGTCTCACAACTGCGAAGCAAAGAAAAACACCACCCTGTCTGTGGAACAGGCTCCCCATCCATGTGAAACAGAGTTCCTACCGAACCCAATTCAAGTGCAACTTGGACAACTGGATGGGAAACCGGAAATTCCTCCCTAGTTTGGTACCTATGTCTCTAATGGACACAGGTAACCTAGTAAATGGCTCATCTCCCAGGCCCATGCTTACATTTATCAAGGGTATCAGAACTTATCAGAGATTTGGGATGCATGGCTAGGCTTAAAATGGCCATTGTGGTCATTAGCCTAGTAAGCACCTATTAATCTATGAGCCTATGAACATCAAGAATAACATTATAGTTGATGATCCTCATCTTGACTATAGTTTAATTTGATCAACTGTACCACCAATGATTTTAAGTACAAATAGAACCTTCAACTAAAACAACACATGACAAAAATAAATGGCACTCATACATAGATACGTATATATATATATATATATATATATATATATATATATATATATATATATATATATATATATATATATATACACATATACTCACACACACACACACACACACACACACACACACACACACACACACACACACACACACACACACACACACACACACACACACACACACACACACACACACACACACATACATGCACACACACGCACATACACACAGACTTAGACATGCCACACACATGTACATGCTTGTACTCTCATTCAGTCTTTCACACTTCATATTGATTGGATTATGTGTTACCATTTTTCATAATTTTCAATATGAGTGTATTCAGATACTGATTGCATTACTACCAAATTAGTACACCCTTTCAGTGCAATATACTTGCTATAACCTTGGTAGGATGCTGTGACAGTCTTAGTTGTTCAGCTGCCTTGTGAGAATGTGCATGTATGTATGCACTTATACTGAAGTGGATATTTAAACACAAACCAAGTCACAGCTAGTATAAAAGGGCTGCTGGATAAAAATATAGTGGATAAGCTCTTCAAGTGGATATTTGTTTTGAATCTATATACAGGTACATAAGTGCCATTCAACATAAGTCACTCAATCAATCAATCAATAAATATAAAATTTCTCATGCTTGCTTCTTGAAAAAAAATCATATTTATAAAATACCATCAAACAAACTACACACCACCTATTAGAATTCATCTAACTCCCGTCTTTTACTTTCTTGGACAATATCAGACAATTGTAATCTGATAGAGAGATTACTCATCAGTGTTTCAAAATGATGGCTTCATCTGGCATTGCAATCAGCCCCACATAAATGTAGTCTAAAGAACAGTGAATATCAGGACCAGTGAATTGGAGTTAGTGAGAAAGTATGAGAAAACATTTCTGTAACTGTATAAAGAAGCCTGAGAAACAGCCAGCCATTGTTGAAAATGACAGTGTGCATGCAGTCACAAGCATTGTTATAAAGCTCTCACATCCACATTTCAAAAAAATGTAAATATGGAGAGCTTAATAAATTAAAGCATTAAGGGGACAGGAAAGCATGGTATAGAAGCGATATCTGTTACTGAGCTGTAAATGTGATGCAGACATATGCATAATTACTGAACGTGCTCCCTTGTATACAAGGTAAGAAAATCCGTCAGTGGAATATGCTATAAGGCATATTAAATGGGAAGAATTGCCCTAATGATAGCATGGAAAATACTAGTACAGTGTGTTTCAAAGACATGCTGCCTATTCAAAGATGTTAGACGCTGTTTTCAAAACCAGATTCACTGTTTTATTTTTAATCTTTACGTCATTGGTATTTTGCAATTGTATTAATAGAAAGCATAATATCTTTTCATAATACTGTTTTACAATTCTACTATAAATAACATACAGCATTATGATTGAGTCCCTTATCATAAACATGTTGATGTGTTTGAGACATAGATGCCAACATATTCAACATAAGAGTGGTGCGAAGGCAAAGCTGAAAACGTTAATCTTGGCAGTAAACTGAAAATACATAACGACTTAATTATGACTGTAGAGACCCAATTTAATTCTTTGTAGTACATGGAGCTTCAACTGCTCTGATGTACAGCTAGGTGCAAAACAAAAACTACTAGTACAGAGGGTTTGAAAGCCATGACATACGTAATGCTGTACTGGTAGGGATCAGAGATCCTTGTACCCCTGATGGAATAACAGCTTTAAAAGCTGATAAACACAAGCTGATACAGTCTGCTTTTTTTGTGTGTGTAGATATGAGAGGTATTGAATATCTTTCAAAGCTGTTTTAGCTTCTCCCTTCAGTTCTATGGTGGCCAGAGACAAGACAGCCCTGAAAGCTCTTTGATGCCAAAGAGGCGCACAAGAGCTTGTCTTTTTATCTGATTACAGAGTTTAATCAGTGTCCTCCATATACAACACAGCTGTTACAGCCTTTGTCATGACAACTACTAGAAATGCTCCTCTGTTGCGGTGACATTGTAAACTATGCTTTGAATTAGAGTATGTATATTTTAAAGTTTGCTATGGTTGTCATGGTAGCTGTTTATGATTCTATTGTAACTTCTTTCTTGCTTACTAGCTATATTTTGCGTATCTTTTCTGGCATAATTGCTTTAGTTTATATCTTGACCTCAGTTATTAACATTGTTGTTAGAGATAGTTATTTTATATTAATTACAACGATTTAAAGCTGCAGGTTTTGTATTTATTTTCAGTTTGCCTATTGCATGCACTTTTATGCCATCACTCCTGTTCATCCACTCCCTATTGCATAGCTCAGACTTTCTATACATGTCTGATATGTAAGGTATAAAAATTGCTTCCTCATGTATACCAAATATGTAAGGTACAAAGAGAGCTTCCAGTAACTTCTGCAGTATTTGTAAAATGTATGCAGACTCAAAACTTGGCTTCACTCAAATGAACCTGACATAATCTCTCGATCAAATGAGGAAACAATCGGTGATTCAATAAGCAAATATGAAAATACGCAATGATCACATTGCCAAATAAGAACATCAAGTTGGTACAAAAATCTGTACATGTGACAGGAGCAATAAAGTAACATTAATAACAGATAGTACACTCAGTTCAGATTTGCCACCCAACTTAACCATAAATGTACCACAGACCAATACACTATCCAAATACAGGTTCACATTTTTAGAAATGGACCATCACAAACTATACCAACTCTGCCGAGACATGGTAAACACTATCTGAACAAATGCACATACAGTTATAAAATGTCACTACTGATATTGCTCATACTAATGAGCATAAAATTAATAGGGCGGCCACGGTGGAACAGTGGTTAGCGTTGCTGCCTCACAGCAAGAGGTTCTCTGTTTCAATCCTTGGCTGGGGTACCTTCTGTGCGGAGTCTGCATGTCCTCCCTGTGGTCACGTGGGTTTTCTCTGGGTGCTTCGGTTTCCTCCCACATCCCAAAGACATGCTGTAGATGGATTGGATACTCTCAATTGGCCCCAGGCGTGAGTGAATGCATGTGTGTGCCTTCCGTGGAAGGTTGGGCGCTGGGCTGGCAACTTGACATTGTAAAACTCCACTTCCAATCATGAGTGGACAGGTGATCCACTGTGGTGACCCCTAACCAGGAAAAAAGCCAAAAGAAGAATGAGTATAAAATGAATGTTTCTGCTATTAGTGGGTAGCTTAGAAGAAAAAGAGGGCCACAAGAAATAAGCTGATTATAGAACAAACTACTAAGACAAAAAAGGGGTTTAGTAATATTTCATTTTAATTGAAGACCTGTATAAAATAAGATCCCAGAATTCTAATAATTGATGGATGAACTAAATCTGAATGTCTTAGCAGTGTCAGAAATGTGGCTAAAATCACACATTCAAAACTGTGAGTTTCAAATTATAGGATACAAAGTCTATAGAAATAACAGAAAGAATAAAAGAGATGGAGAATTGCTGATAATGGTAAACAACTGTTAGAGTCTAAACAGCATCCTATCCAGCCTCCAACTGTATTAGAAAGTATTCTACTGTTAGTCACAATAAAAAATTCTATGGAAAATCAAATAAATTACTGCCTATCACAATAAGCTGGTCCAATAACAATTGTAAAGGAGAGCTATTATTGTTCTGATATTTAAATGCTCCAATGAAACATCAGGCATTGGAAAATCCAGACTTTAACCTACAGAATTCAAACAACTTTTTATAACATGCAAAACACCAGGACTTGGAGACGGCTGTAGAATCCAGTGTAAAAAATCTTTATTCGACACCAGCGCTTTCGTGGGTAGCCCCACTTCTTCAGATGTCTAATACATTTTAAAAACAGCCCTTAGTTTAAATATACACCCTCTTGGGACACATGCTTAAAATCAACCAATACATTGTTCTAAGGTGAACAAGCACTTCCAATTTAAAGCAACATTCCACAAGGTACATACATACCATTAAATGGACTAAAAATCTGAAATATGTACATACTCTTCTCAGAGCCTATTTATAAAATTATGACTCAAAATTACATGACATTTCAATTTACAATCACAAAAACAGATCATATCTGCACATATTTACATTTCCCACTAGTTCAAAACAAGCTTGTAACAAATAGTCTGTTATTTATCATACAGATCCACAGTGCATCTTACCTAAAAAGCTGCCTAGACTTTAACTTAGGACGCAGGGGTATATATTCATTTAATCCATGGCCCCTATCGGCCCTTAGTCTTACTATACACTTAGCTTCATGCTCTTCAGTGATGTTCCGTAGATCCCCCCTTATATTCTCATATGTTCTCCCTATAACTAAAAATTTAAAGACATGTTCCGTGTTTTTATTAATAGTGTGTCTAGCCAAGGCATTCACTTTATTCTTTTTATGAATAGCATAAACATGTTCAAGTATTCTTTCCTTCAAGGACATGTCTGTCTTTCCTACATAAAAACTACAACACACTATGCAGTGTGCCAAATAGAATAAATGCTCTGTTTCACAGGTAGCATTGATTGATGTCAAACTCATGTCTTTAACTGATCTGGATGTTCACATCTAGAACTACTATCTATATATTTGCAGAATTTACATCTACACATTTTTTGTACCTTTTTCTGTATATTTAAACTAAGGGCTGCTTTTAAAACGTATTAGACTTCTGAAGAAGTGAGGTTACCCACGAAAAGCGCTTGTGTCAAATAAAGATTTTTTTTCACACTGAATTCTACAGCCGTCTCCAAGTCCTGGTGTTTTGCTTTTTATTCTGGTTTCGTTTTGTACAGGACAAGTGAGTTCTACAGCTTTGGTGGCAGTTTTGTGGTTTTTCAACTTTTTATAACAGTGACAAGACCTTGACTAAGAACCTGCATAATTTCACACTTGCTGGTACCAATCTGCCTTAGCAACCATGAACCACCCTTCTCAATATGGAAGAACAAATGTTTCCCCTCTAACTTCAGACTATTTTCTTGAAAACATCAATATGCTGAGCATGGAATGCATGGAAGGCATCCTAACATCTACCAACTACATGTCTCAAACAAACCTCAGGTTGTGACACTTCTCTGCATGTATTCAACTCAATACTTCAACATCATGGATAACAAAGCAGCACTCTACTAACCTAGAGCAGGATGAAACATTCTGCTATGGATAAACATGCACAAGGCCTGCTTTCCATGAGTGCCTCAGTAGCCTTAGACCTAGAGCCCTTTAGTTCAGCATTTCATTTAGTTGTCTCATTTGCCAGACAGCTGAGGACTTACTGATTTTCTCACAGTTGCATATATACTGGTTAGAATTATAGGGTATTTTGAATGACTCTTCCACTCTTTAGGCTGAATTCCATTTGGAGCAATGCTAATATTGTTACATTCTCCTCTTGGCCATTTATTATAGCATTTTGTTTAAATATTCTTAAGCTTTGCTTTTGAACTCTGAGTCTGAAATAGTCCATGAGCAAATAAATATGCTTGGTCTTCAGTGTTCTTTTTTCCATGTTTTTTTTTGCCTCCACTGCCTGCCTATCACAGGTTCATAGGTTCATAGGTAGGTACTAGGCTATTGGCTGTAGGGCGTATATAAGCCTAGCCAAGGGTACCCTGGCTTTTGCCACCCAAGAAAATTATTTTCCTGTTCCACTGTCGAGCAGAGCCATAGAAGTGACCCCCGGGGTGAATTTCCTATCTCCCGTCCAATCATCAAGATTTTTCCTGAAGAGTGCTAAGGAGGAGCTTTGTTTGATATAGATAGGTAGTTTGTTCCAGAGTATGGGAAGTCTCTGGGACAGGAATCTATCCCTCCAGCATGTTCTGTTTATTGTGGTGACAAGGTTTAGGTCCCTAGGGCGTGTAGCTCGTAGGGATTGGGATTTCTTTAAGTGGAGCATGTCTAAAAGCTCTGGGTTTGACATAGCTTTGTGTGTTAGGCAGAGATCGCCTCTGATTAGGCGATATGCGACGGAGTAAAGCTGCAGTTTTTGAGACGGTCTGCGTAGGGCATCTGTTTGAGGCCGGTAATCCTCTTTTTGAGGTATTTCTGTGGCCTTTCCAGTTGTTGTAGATGTCTTGAGGTACATAACAAAAGGGGCATTGTACTCTATAATGGGTCTAATGAGTGATGAGTAGAGGGGAACAATGACCTCTTTTTCCTGGATGAGAAACCTTTTGTGATGAGGTGTGCCACGTAGAAGGATTTCCTGACTACTGTGGCAATGTGATTATCAAAGGAGAGACTACTGTCCTCCTGTGTCCCAAGGTCTCTCATCACACATTCGGCGTTAAGTAGACTACCACCTATGTGGTACTTCATGGGTACAGAGTTTTTACCAAAAGGGATGACAATACACTTTTTGGCATTGAGCTTGAGGCCATGGCTTTGACACCAGGCATCTGTCTCAGCGAGGCCCTTTTGTAGGATGTCCACATCTTTTGGATTTTTAATTATGGTTCCTAGTTTGCAGTCATCTGCGAACTTCATTAGCCAAAGACCTTCTGTGTTGGCCTGTACTTCAGAGAAGTAGATACCAAACAGGAGAGGACCCAGGACTGAACCCTGTGGTACTCCACTTGTCACTGGTCTGAAGTTGGATTTGGAGTCTGCTACTTTCACAGTGTGGGTTCTGTCAGTGAGCCATCTTGTGACATAGGGATTTATACCTAGTTTAGTGAGTTTATCTATAATTCCAGAGTGAGGAATGGTGTTGAAAGCCTTTGCGAGATCTAGGTAGGGTGTGTGAACCACCTTACCCTCACCTACGGCTTTGGTGACTGCTTCAAAGAAGTCTATCAGGTTTAGGAGACATGATCTGCCTTTTACAAACCCGAACTGGGTGGAGTCCTGAGTTTGGAGATTACCAATGTCATTGTTTATAAGTTCCATGATGATACGTTCCATAGCCTTGCAGACCAGGCTCATTAGGCTAATGGGGTGGTAGTTTTCGGGGTCTGTGGTGGCTCCCCCTTTGTGGAGTGGGATAAACTGTTGCTGTGCGCCACTCAGTGGGCACATAGCCTGAGGTGAGGCTATGATTGAACATGGTACTTAGGTGGGGTGCCAGTTCATTCTGTAGTTCATATAGAACACAGCCTGAGATGTTGTCAGGTCCCATGGATGCTGTGTTCTTGGCTTTGGATAGTGTGTTTTTTCCTGTGCAGCCATGATTACAGGAACTTTGCATTCTTCTGGTAAGAGGTGGACCCTTTAGGGGATGACAGAGGGGTAAAGTTAGCACTGAACCTATCTGCCAGGATGTTGGCAATATCAGTTGGTTCTGTATATTTAGTGCCATTGTGCTGTAACTCAGAGCAGATCTGAGTGTTGCCACTGAGATTCTTGACATAGCTATAGAATGCTTTGTGGTTGTCTTTAGAGTCAGTGGTGATTTTGTTTTCATAACTAGCTTTGGAGGATTTTATGAGGGATCTCAGCTTCTTACTGAGGCTGACCAGGGAGTTTCTCCAATCACTGGATTTTACTCTTTTTTGCAACAGTTTCTTTCTTCTGTTGTAGAGTTTGTTTATGGCAGGGGACCACCGGATCAGCTTCCTTTTTAGGTTCATAGGTTCATAGGTTCATACTAGGCTATCTGCTCGAGGGCATTTACAAGCCTAGCCCATCGTTTTGTGGCTTACGCCACCCCTTTAGTATGGGGAACTATACCCATTATTTTGCTGTGCCTCTGTCGAGCAGTGACACTGAGGTAATCCCTGGGGTATATCTGCGATCTCCCATCCATTGGTCAAGATTTCTCTTGAACAAGGCCAGCGAGGTGCTTTGCCTCACATATACCGGGATTTTGTTCCACAGCATAGGGAGTCTTTGGGTGATGAATCTATCCCTCCAGCACGTCCTATTAATAGCCGTGTCGAGGTTTAAGTCTCCCGCCCTTGTGGCTCTGATGGATCTAGATTTTTGAGGTGAAGCATATTCATCAAATCTGGGTTTGACATGGCCTTGTATGTTAGGCAAAGGTCACCTCTGAGCAAGCGTGCGACTGAATAGAGCTGGAGATCTTTCAGTCGGGCAGCATAGGACAGATTTTGAGACCCTTTATCCTTTTGGTGAGGAACTTTTGTGGCCTCTCCAGCTGCTGCAAGTGACGGGTCAGATACATTCGAATGGGGCATTGTACTCAATCATTGGTCTGATGAGTGATGAGTAAAGGGAGACTATGACCTCCCTTGATCTAGATGAGAATCCCTTCATGATAAGGTGGGCAATGTAGAAGGTCTTCCTGACTACTTTAGCTACATGGGTGTCGAATGACAGACTACTATCAACCTGGGTCCCCAGGTCCCTGATAACTTCTTCTGTGCTCAGTGGATTGCCACCTATTTGGTAGCTAGGGGTAACCTTGTTTTTCCCGAAGGGTATGACTATGCATTTTTGGCATTTAACTTTAGGCCGTGGCTCTGGCACCAGTTATCCATTTCTGTGAGACCCTTCTGAAGGATATCTGTGTCAGATGTGTTTTCTACTATGGCCCAGTTTGCAGTCATCTGCAAACTTTGTCAGCCATAACCCTCCTGTGTTTGCTTGTACTGAAAAGTAGATGCCAAACAAGAGTGGGCCCAGGACTGAGCCCTGTGGGACACCACTTGTGACAGGCTTTGAGTCTGACATGGCCAGCAACTCTGACCCTGTGGGTTCTGTCACTCAGCCAGTTTGCAACCCATCTTGTGATGTATGGGTTAACATTTAAGCTGATGAGTTTTTCAATGATACCCGAGTGGGGTATTGTATCGAAGGCCTTCGCCAGATCGAGGTAGGCTGTATGGACTGCCTTTCCCTCATCAATGGCTTTGGTGACTGTTTGAAAAAGTCAACCAAGTTTAAAAGGCATGATCTGCCTTTGACAAAGCCAAACTGGGTTGGATCCAAAGTCTGCAAATTCCCTATGTCTTTATTTATGAGGTCCATTATGATCCTCTCCATGGCTTTGCAGATAAGGCTTGTCAAGCTAATGGGCGGTAATTTCCAGGGTCGGTGGAGGCACTGCCTTTGTGAAGTGGGACCACAGTTGCAGTGCGCCACTCCTGGGTACGTATCCAGAGGTAAGACTTTGATTAAACAGCTATCCTAGCTGTGGGTTTAATTCCTCATTGAGTTCGTGGAGCACACAGCCGGGACACCATCAGGTCCCATGGATGCTGTGTTTTTGCTTTGGAGAGAGCAGTTCTCACTTGGGCGTTGGAGATGTTTGGGGGCTGCAATCATTTGGTATAGATATCTCTCCTTTTGGGGAGGGGAGAAGTTTGCACTGAACCTGTCAGCCAGTATGTTGGCAATGTCTGTAGGATCAGTAATCTTCACATCATTTTGAACTAGTTCTGAGCATATCTGGGAGTTTCCTCCCAGGTTTCTAACATAGCTAAAGAAGGCCTTATGATTGTCTTTTGAGTCTTTAGCTATTTTTCTCTCAAAATTTGCTTTGGATGATTTTATGAGAGCTCTTAGTTTTTTACTTATAGTGATCAAGGGTGTCTTACCTCTTAAGGATTTTGCTCTATCTTGTAGTAGCTTCCTCCTTTTGTTGTAGAGTTTGTTTATGGCTGGGGTCCACCAGACTGGATGCTTGCCTTTGGTACAAAGAGTCTTTGTTTTGCTTGGGATTGCCTTATCCATGCAGTCCTGCAGGTGCTGGTAGAAGGCATTTGTAAGTGATTTAGCGGCTTGAGTACTGTTTTCTGCCGGCTCGGGGGCCTTTTGGAGGATAGAATCTTTGTTCTGTTAGGGAATGCATGATCGATGCACTTGTGTAAGTGCTTATAAAGTGCATTTGTGTAGGATTCAGCAGTCATACCTCTATTGTCTGTCAGCATGGGTGTCATGAAGTTTGCCACTTCTGTCTTAAGAAGTGTGAAGTTGGCTTTGGAGAAATTTTTTACTGTGGTTTCCCTAGTGGGGGTGGGGGAGGGATGTGGATGTCTAGGGTGATTAGCTTGTGGTCGGATCTGACCAACGAGGAATTGACCTCTGGTGTGGAGCACTGGTTGCCCATGTTGGTAATAACCAGGTCTAGGATATTGCTGCCCCTGGTGGGGGTGTGGATAAGTTGATCCATGGCATTGGAATTTATGAATTCCAGAAAACTTTGAGCACAAGAGTTGGTACATGAGTAGTTTTCTCAGTTAATGGTAGGGTAGTTGAAATCGCCCATTATTAGAGTGTTAGGTTGTACCCTAATATTTTCCAGTGTATCAAGAAATGAGGAGTAGGAATCCTGTGGCATGGTGGGGGATCTGTAGCAAGCTACAATTTGGATTGCGGTCTTGCCCAGAGTTAGTTGCACTTGGATAATCTCGGATGCATTATACTGAGCAACTAGCCTGGAGGTGTGGATATCCTTAATGAATATGGACACGCCTCTGCCTTTAGTGTTTCGGTCCAGGTTAGGTGGCTGAAAGGTGTGGTATGAATTATAGCCTGGTAATGCAGGGGTACTCTCTGGATCCTTGAACCAGGTCTCTGTCACTGCACAGATGTCGATGTTCTCCATTTTAAGGAGTGCCTCGAGTGAGTGCATTTTGAGGGTTAGACTTCTAGCATTGAGTAGCAATACCCTCAGATTCTTCTTGCCTGTACCTGTTAGAGTGGTGAATTTGTCATTTGAACCTTGCCTAAAAAAAGGCACTATAGGGGTGGCTAGAGCCTTAGCAAGTATCCGGAATCCCAGGGGTGACAGGTGCAGGCCATCTCTGGCAAAGCATCGTGGTTTGTCGATCATGTCATGCCAGGCAGACAGATACTGGATCCCCTTAGAATGACACCAGAAGCTTAGCCAATTGTTGAAGTCAATCATTTTGTCCTTGTACTGTGGTGTCATTCTGGGTGATGGCAGGATGCTACTCAGGGCTAGGGTCATACCTACCTGGGCTACAAGATTGGACAGCTCCTCCATGTCCCTTTTCATGTAGTCCAAGGAGGTACGTCTCAGGTCATTCAAACCGACATGGACAATGACAGAGTCATATTTTTACTTATTGTGGAGTGACCTGAGTGCATGCATTATGTGGCGGATCCTGGCACCTGACAGGCAGCTAACAGTAACTTTCTCCTTGTTTAGCCTGGTGAGTGGAACATCAGTGTGCCTGACTATAGAGTCACCTATGACTAGAGTGTTGGGTACGTTGTTATGCCTTATGGGCTGTGGTTGAGTGGCACACTGAGTTTGTGGGCTATGTGTCATTTGGGTTGTGTTGGGGGGGGTGGATATTGCTTGTGTTTCTGCTTTGGAGGTCCCTGTTGCTTGGGCAGGTTTTTACTGAGAGCCTCCGTGAATGTAGGTGTGTGTTTTGTGTTTCTATGTGTGTGTTTTGGTGTTGTAGGTTTTGAGGGACTATGTGCTGAGTGTGGTGTGGTGCAAGTGTTTACCTTCTCCTCTTGACTGTCTAGTCCAGTCTTAGGTGAAGAGAGCTTTGCTTCCAGTTTGGCTATATAAGTGCATCTCTCACAGGTTGTAGTGTTGGGTGGTAGGAGGAGAGGGTTGTCTGTGTACATGAGGCAATTACTGCATTGCCCCAAGATGCCCAGATTCATCAGGTAGACAGGAGAAAACACTGGGAGCTGACCCTTAGACATGCCTGGATAGGTGCTTATTTGTTAAGTACTAGAAACTGTTTTCCTCTAGACAGTGAGGAAAGTTGAGTGCTGTAGTAATTTGTAACTTATTTAGTGCTTACAATAAGTTCTGAACAAGTGCTGAGCTCAAAGAAACAGACTTGAGTGCGGAAGTGTGAAACAAAAAGACTGGCTAGTTCTAACAAACAAAATTAAGCTAGAAGGCTTCCCTCCAACACAGAAAGGCTTGACGGCTTAGAAGCCTACAAATAGTCCTGGACACAGCAAATCTATATCCAGACTAGACTACCCAAAGGAAAAGCAGGAAACGAGCTTAGAATTTTTTTTTTTTTTTTTTAGTGGAAAGAGAGAAAGGAGTAGCAGAAACTAAGCTGATTGGCCTTCTCAAATGTTCTCCCTGTATTAGGTAGAATGAAGTAATGACACTAGACTGGGAGGAGGGTCCCAGATCAAATTTACAGTAGGGGCGGGCAACTGCAAAGCCACCAACTATAAGAACAACATACCAATTTGGGTGGGAGGGTGGGAAACAAGCTGCAGAAATGTTTCTCACAGCAGAAAAGCAGCAGTGAGCCTTTAAATGAAAGTTTTAAACAGCTAAAGGAGCCTCTAGAGAAAGCATTTGCAAACAAGTTATCAGAAACAAACAACCCAACAGATGCCTAATAAAAGTGGACAATTTCCAGTTAATACCTCACACACAGTGAAACTAGCTAGAAAAATATACAGTACACAAAGTGCTATAAATCACTCGAACAAAATAAGCAAAAATACAGGATACTTAATGTTATATATTATAGATCCGAGTTTGCTCAGTGTCCTTCCTTCGATTAGCTCAGTGTGAAATGGCAGAAACATTCACAACTTAACTTCTTAGGTAACAGAAAGTTGAAACCTGAGATAACTTTTAAGAAAAAAAAATCTCAAAAGAACCAATGAGGTGCTTAGTCTAAGCTGTAGTCCAGGTGACCTCAGTCAGCCAATGACCTTAAACAATTCTCTCTCACTGAAATGCCTGATAGCTTTGGCTAAACCAAGATGTCCCTGAATATGTGCTCAGACGCACAGCCTCCACAAACACTAGGCCCAAATACAAGCCTGAATATGGACAATGCTACAAATATCCACACTACTTAGAAACAAACTGCAGAAATGTTTCTCACAGCAGAAAAGCAGCAGTGAGCCTTTAAATGAAAGTTTTAAACAGCTAAAGGAGCCTCTAGAGAAAGCATTTGCAAACAAGTTATCAGAAACAAACAACCCAACAGATGCCTAATAAAAGTGGACAATTTCCAGTTAATACCTCACACACAGTGAAACTAGCTAGAAAAATATACAGTACACAAAGTGCTATAAATAACTCAAACAAAATAAGCAAAAATACAGGATACTTAATGTTATATATTATAGATCCGAGTTTGCTCAGTGTCCTTCCTTCGATTAGCTCAGTGTGAAATGGCAGAAACATTCACAACTTAACTTCTTAGGTAACAGAAAGTTGAAACCTGAGATAACTTTTAAGAAAAAAAAATCTCAAAAGAACCAATGAGGTGCTTAGTCTAAGCTGTAGTCCAGGTGACCTCAGTCAGCCAATGACCTTAAACAATTCTCTCTCACTGAAATGCCTGATAGCTTTGGCTAAACCAAGATGTCCCTGAATATGTGCTCAGACACACAGCCTCCACAAACACTAGGCCCAAATACAAGCCTGAATATGGACAATGCTACAAATATCCACACTACTTAGAAACAAACTGCAGAAATGTTTCTCACAGCAGAAAAGTAGCACTGAACCTTTAAATGAAAGTTTTAAACAGCTAAAGGAGCCTCTAGAAAAAGCGTTTGCAAACAAGTTATCAGAAACAAACAACCCAACAGATGCCTAATAAAAGTGGACAATTTCCAGTTAATACCTCCACACAGTGAAACTAGCTAAAAAAATATATAGTACACAAAGTGCTATAAATCACTCAAACAAAATAAACAAAAAAGAGGATACTTAATGTTATATATTATAGATCCGAGTTTGCTCAGTGTGCTTCCTTCGATTAGCTCAGTGTGAAATGGCAGAAACACTCACAACTTAACTTCTTAGGTAACAGAAAGTTGAAACCTGAGACAACTTTTAAGAAAAAAAAGCTCAAAAGAACCAATGAGGTGCTT
The DNA here is from genome assembly GCF_019279795.1 of Protopterus annectens. Lineage (NCBI taxonomy): Eukaryota > Metazoa > Chordata > Ceratodontiformes > Protopteridae > Protopterus > Protopterus annectens. The sequence goes on from NC_056746.1 coordinate 9,235,391, forward strand.
AGTCTAAGCTGTAGTCCAGGTGACCTCAGTCAGCCAATGACCTTAAACAATTCTCTCTCACTGAAATGCCTGATAGCTTTGGCTAAACCAAGATGTCCCTGAATATGTGCTCAGACACACAGCCTCCACAAACACTAGGCCCAAATACAAGCCTGAATATGAACATCATCAGCCACTCCCAACCAAAGATTCTATACAAAAGTTCTATTCATTCACCCTCACCAGAGTAAGAGTCATCTGGGAGAGGCCTTCATTCAGGTAGGCATTAGGAGTGGTCTGGCTATTTTTTTTTGCACTCTGTCCCTAATCCCCAAGCAGCAGTGTGTGTGTGTGTGTGTGTGTGTGTGTGTGTGTGTGTGTGTGTGTGTGTGTGTGTGTGTGTGTGTGTGTGTGTGTGTGTGTGTGTGTGTGTGTGTGTGTGTGTGTGTGTGTGTGTGTGTGTGCGTGTGTGTGTGTGTGTATGTTTATGCAGAGGACTGTCTGTGAAGGACATCCCCACATTTCCACACAGCCCCCCCCCCCCAGCAAGTATGAGCAGTGTTTTCCCTTGGTTTCCATCAGGAAAACTACACCACAAATGTATGCAGACGTCATGCCTTCTTCACTCCTTTCACCCCTATCTGGCTCTGCTAGCACTGGGGCTGCCTGCTAATTAAGCCCCAGTCACCTGGACTGCTCTACGGGTTCAATCCCTCTGTACCATGGAATCTGATTGGCTTTCTGATTGCCTTACACCATTCACCAGTACTTTGGGCTTGTTTTGTTATATTGTATGTTCAATTTATTATATATATTCAGAATGGATCTTCACTGGCATACAGAGTGAGATCATGTGAGAAGCAAATCACTGGTAGAAAAAAGATTTGACAATGGAAAAGGCAATAAATAGATGCAAAGCACGTGAACTGACAAAAAATGCAGTTCACTGAGTTGACTAAAAAGTGAAAACTTGCAACATAAATTTAAAAGCGACAGCAGAATGAAAGATAAAAAGTAAGAAACTTATGTGCACAAAAATCTGAGGCAGACTGAACAAGATAAAGCAGTGATAGTCACAGTACTAGAGCATGTTGTGATGATGTAGTTAAAAATGAAACGTACAATGTCATGCAAAGTAAAATCTGTGTATATGAGCTGTGGATATAGCCACAAAGGCAGAGTTGACCGGTTTATGAGGGCAAGTGCAGAATCTATGCAAATGCAATTTAGTGTAACTAACTGAAGAAGTGCCTTCAGCAGATGTGAAGTCTTGTAAGTGGTTAATGAAACCTGAGAGGTGAGTTCCTGTGAAAATAATACAACCTCAGAATCTGAAAAGGAACATTTTGTTCATATAACTGATATGTTTATAGTAAATAAATAATTTGCCACCAAAACAGGGAAGGAGAACATGTGTTGTAGAATTAAAAACATTGGTTTAGAAAAGTTGTTGATTAAAGTCAAAAGTATTAAATTTAACTTGGACATTGGGGTAGAATGTCATATTTTAATTTAAAGTTCTTTAATGATTTTGAAGTGAAGGACAAACTGTGCAGTTCCACAATTACATTGTTTTTTAAACACGTTTGTTAACATCACAGATTACATAGTGACATGAGTACACATTCAATTATAAAAGAGAAAACATACCATTATAAAGATTATTTTCTTTCCATGCATTAAATACATATAGTAACAATTTTTATTATTCAATTTAATATTATGTAGATTACTTAAGTCCTGCCTTTTCTGAAATTTCCCTCCTCTTAAACATTATTCTGCATATATTATTCCCAAAGGTTCCATTTATTTTTATGTAGTTTTCTCCTTCCCCTTTCTAAAGATCTCACATCCAGTTTTTTTATGTCCTTTATAAAATTGAATAATTTTATTATATTTGGTTTAGTTTTGATTTTCATTTTCTAGTAATTGTTTTTTTTTTATGGCAGCTAACAACATTAAACATATTAGGGCTTTATTATGTCCAGGCAATTCAGTTTCTGTATTTCACTTCAAATAAAACATTTCCTTAGCTACAATTATTTGCTTCTCTGAGATTTCTGACATAGTACCATGTAGGGAATGTCTAAAATCTATCAGTTCATTACATTTCCATAAAACATGCTCCAAAGTACCCCTCTCTTTTCCATCACACCTTCCACTTTACCTGTGGAAAAAAAATTCTCTGACGTCTGTTTGGGATATACAGATAACTATTCAAACACTTCCACGCAAAATCCTAAGCCTTCTAGATTTTGTTGCATATTTGGGAGCCTTATAAATATCCTCCCATTGTTTCTTTGCATATTGCCTTTCCATTCTCATTTTCCAGTCTTTTTTAACCTCGTCTTACTAATTCTTACCTGGCCAACTGCCCTTTTGGGCTATTTTAAACCTAGCCAATTATTCCATTTGAGGATTAAAGCCTGCACCTTGCATTAGTAAGGTAAATCCACTCACAAGACTTTTGTGTGCACTTAGTAAGGTAAATACTTTAACCATTATGCTAACCCCCAATCCTAAAAAGTTCTACTTGTATCATGATTATATTATCCCAGATGGTACTTAAACCCACAATTTTTGGCTTGGGAGGCCAATGCCTTATACATTAGGCTATTGGGGCTCTACTAACTATTCCATTTTAACTGTGGCTTCTGTTCCAGACTCAGCTATAAACTCAACCCTCCTCTTTGGTGTTACGTTTGAGGTTTAGACAACCCCTCCTCATTGGTGTTATGTTTGAGGTTTAGACAACCCCTCCTTATTGGTGTTATGTTTGAGGTTTAGATAACTCCTCTGCAAAATTAGAAGAAAATGCGTATATGTTCCTAAACAAAGAAGCTGCTGTCATAGCGATGGCCATACTGACTTTTATATACAACCCCTGCAAACTGTGTAGAAAAATATTATTACCTGGAAATACTGGAAGTATATAGGTGTGATCTTATATAAAAATGAATCTTTTTAGGCAGGATGAAGCAGCTTTTCAGGCAAAACAATAAAGCCCTGAGCAGGGCAAGCTTAGAAAATTGTGAAAAAACCCACAGATTGCTCAGCACACTTCAGTTCACTTTATTCCACAGAAACACAGCACCTTAACGCTCCACCATACATTTTCATTTTAAAAATCACTTCCTCCTTTTAAAATGAAAACGTATGGTGGAACATTAAGGTGCTGTGTTTCTGTGGAATAAAGTGAACTGAAGTGTGCTGAGCCATCCATGGGTTTTTTTCACAATTTTATAAGCTTGCCCTGCTCATGGCTTTATTGTTTTGCCTGAAAAGCTGCTTCATTTTGTGGATTACAAGTTTTATTTGGAAGCTGCTATGAATTTTGTTTTTTCTTTTTAGGCAGGCAAGCCACAAGGCACAGACAAAAGGCATCAGTCTAAACTACTGGTCACTGTGGCTTAAGTACAGACCTGGTGTGTCTGAAGGGTTGGCTGGGAAGACAGGGTGAAGAAGCCATAACCTAGCTATCCTAACCTTGGGAAGGGGGTGCAGGGTTTACATCTGCTTATGCATCCTATTGTAGATATAACTGACCTTGCAGGCTGCAACCACTGCTAGAGGGTGCATGACATGCTGCTCTGTGCATGACATACCCACATGTACAGTGTATGATGAGATTATTGTATTTTGTGCATGACATACCCACATGTACAGTGTGTAATGAGATTATTGCATATTATGCATGACATACCCACATGTACAGTGTATGATGAGAATATTGCATATTGTGCATGACATACCCACATGTACAGTGTATGATGAGATTATTGCATATTGTGCATGACATACCCACATGTACAGTGTATGATGAGATTATTGCATATTGTGCATGACATACCCACATGTACAGTGTATGATGAGATTATTGCATATTGTGCATGACATACCCACATGTACAATGTGTAATGAGATTATTACATATTATGCATGACATACCCACATGTACAGTGTATGATGAGACTGTTGCATATTGTGCATGACATACCCACATGTACAGTGTATGATGAGATTACTTCATATTGTGCATGACATGCCCACATGTACAGTGTATGATGAGATTATTGCATATTGTGCATGACATACCCACATGTACAGTGTATGATGAGATTATTGCATATTGTGCATGACATACCCACATGTACAGTGTATGATGAGATTATTGCATATTGTGCATGGCATTCCCACATGTACAGTGTATGATGAGATTATTGCATATTGTGCATGATATACCCACATGTACAGTGTACAATGAGATTATTGCATATTGTGCATGACATACCCACATGTACAGTGTATGATGAGATTATTGCATATAACATGTACAGTGTATGATGAGATTATTGCATATTGTGCATGACATACCCACATGTACAGTGTATGATGATATTATTGCATATCGTGCATGACATGCCCACATGTGCAGTGTATGATGAGATTATTGCATATTACGTACTCTGTTGAGGTTCTAAAACAGCTAGAACAGGGTGATTGCTTCCAGAATACATCTGCTCTGCACATTAGGATCCTACTTGCCACCTCTAGGATTTAGTAAATGCAAGGATTTGGCCTCTGAGAAGTTAGATTGCCAACCTGGTAATGATATAGTTCCAAGGTTGCAAAAAAAGCATATAGAGAGGTATGTGGGAGGGAGTGGGAAGTGACTATATAACATGCATAACATACTCATGATCAGGTGAGATGGGAAGGTGAAGAGCTGTACTGAAAAAGCTCTCCTTTCAGTCTCATTTCAATCAGGCATTCAGGTAAGTAATTCAAAGACTGGGTGCCTTATTCCATGTAAAAAATATGTTATTTATTTTGCCAAGTTAACATCACAGTCACACAAACTTTATAGGACTGTTGCCTTCATCAGACATTTGCAACAACTGCTCAGTCTATAACTAAATCCATGTATAATGCTTATCACTACACAGTGTTAAAATGTATTACCTAGATAAGTCTTTGTAGGGTCATAGGATCATACAACATTATTAGGTTAATGGCCCTAAGGTCCTTACAACCCTAGCCAAGTTCTACCCTTATTTCCACGATCAGCACCTATTGCCCCTGTCCAAGAGGGATACAGGTAGAACCCCTAGTGTGAATTTATGGTTACCCATCCAGTCGTCCAGATTGCGTTTGAAGATGGTCAGTGAGGTGCTCTGTTTGACATGAAGTGGGAGTCGGTTCCAAAGGTGTGGTAACCTCTGGGAGACAAATCTGTCCCTCCAGCAGGTTCTGTTAATGTCACATATCAGGTTGAGGTCTTTAGACCGAGTAAACTGTCTACCATTTGATTTATGGATAGTCAACATTTAAAATAAAGCAGGGTCAGAGATTACCTTGTATGCAAGGCAGAGATCACCTCTGAGTAGTCTGTATGAAACAGAATAAAGTGACAGTGATATCATATGATTCATATAGCATAGATGCTGAAGACCTTGAATTTTCCTTGTGAGGATCCTTTGTGGTCTCTCCAATTGCTGCAGGTGCTTGGAAAGGGACATGCCAAAAGGGGCATTGTACTCAATTATTGGCCTGATGAAGGAAGAGTACAGGGAAGTTATAATTTATTTTTTTCTGGAGGCAATGCCCTTACTTATGAGATGAGCAATATAGAATGACCTTCTTACCACTGTGGAGACATGGTGCTCAAAGTTAAGGTTGCTGTCAACCTGTGTTGCCCAGGACTATCACCACTGAGTGCATACTTACGGTGTTGCTATTGATGTGGTAGCTAGTAGGAACATCGCTCTTTCTGAAAGGGATGGTAATACATTTTTTGCATTGAGTTTAAGGCCATGACTTCCGCACCAATCATTTGTTTGTGTAAGACCCTATTATAATAAAGTCATATTCAAATCTGTTAGACCATTAACTAATTTGTAAGCATCTTGGTCCTGACTGGTCAACACTTTTGCTGCATTTATGCTTAAAACTCCCCAAGTTTGAGGATGAAAGTCATATGCCACATTTTTCCCATGAAATGGAGTGCTTCTTCTTTGTTTCAGTAAGGTTTGCACTGTTCCTCCATTCATGTGTATACTGAAAGCATGTTGCCTTGATCACAGACTGTAGACACTGAGCGGTCGCATGAAGTAGCTAGGTAAGTAGTTTTTATTCTGCATCCCGTTGTCTTATGTTGTTTTATAGTGAGATGTGCTGTCCTTTGCTGATATTATCTTATCCTTTCTTAAACCTGTCCTTATCCTGATCTGTTACCCTACTCAGTTTTTATTTAAGTTTTGATAAAAGCAGGCAGCCTTGGGACAAATTCTCTCCTAGTAATGGGGTGAATAAACACTTGTTCTCTGACTATAAAAGTACATGGCTTGCATTTACCACAAGGCGAAGTTCTGCCACATGTAATAGTAATTGTCTGGTCTATTTAGCAACTTGCACAGAGTGCCAAAGTTTTTATGTGGGCAAGACTTGTAAGTTTAAGGAAAGGATTTTGGAACATGTTGGGAATATCAGAAACAAAGTCCTTACAAATGCATTGGCAGTACATATGGCTAAAACAGGGCATAATGTCTTCCATTTTAGAGTTTTACAACTGATTAAACCTGGTATGAGAAGAGGTAATGTGAATAATTACTTGGAAAATTTGGAGGTGAAATGGATTATAGGCCTGCAAGCACATAAAGTTCCAGGGCTTAATGCTAGTATTCCTTTAAGGCCAGCTTTAATTAGTAGAAGGTGAACTTGATTTTTTAATTATATGTGATTTTTAACTTGTATAAGTGTTTGAGTTGCTTTTTATATGGATCTGATGAAGCAGTAGCCCTGCGAAAGCAGTCATCCTTTTGTAATAAAGAAGTGTTTTAGGACTTTTTTTGGCTTTTTCTCAGCTTTGTTGGTGTTCTCACATCTTGTTTTTAAGCCTGGATTTTTGTTGTTTGTGAGCCACCTTTGGCAGGAGTGTATACTGTTTATTTCATTTTGCAGACTATAACTTCTCAGATCCCTTTATTATATTATGGTTTATTTGTACCTTTGTATAGTGTATCTAGACAGATAAACAACGTTATTTTCTGTATGTGCATTATCAATGTATTATCTACTAGATTCATGTCTATGTCATGTCTATGCTACAATGTCATTGTATCTCCCCAACCCTCCCCTGAAAATGTCATTTGGACTTCCCCAGTAAGCAAATGTAAAATATATATTTATTTATTTTACATTTGTTGACCGGGATTGTCCGACTGAGCTGAAGAGCCATTTTTCAGTGGAGGCCCGGGGAGAAAAACTCCAACATATTATACAATTTTCATTATAAATTAGCATTAAACAGCAATGTTACAGGATTATTACAAGGCATTAAGTAGCAATACAATGTTATACACTGTCAATAATCAGGAGTATAGCATAACTATTTTAAGATGTATAAAAATAAATATGTCATTAAGATGAATATAGTTTTTGGGGTAAGTGGTTACAAAAACCCAGTTTTATCATGGTGTAGTTGCATGAAGGCAAGACAATTACAATAGAATGTTTCTCTGAGGCAATTTGCTTAATAGATTTTAGAAGACAGTAGAAAGAGTAGTCAAGGAAGATTAGAGAGAGCTAGTGAGAAGAGTGAGTTAAGGGCAGAAAGTAGATTAAGGTACGAGAAGTAGGGGGTGTTAAGGAGGGAGAGTGCAGTGGCAGGACCAGTGACTTTTAAAACTGCTCTTTGGTGGCTGTCTTAAATTGTTTAGGATGTGTAAGGGTCCTGATTTCTAGTGGGAGCCTATTCCAGGCAATAGTGGGGTGATAGCTGTACATGTTGCATCCAAATTTAGACTTGGGTTTGTAGATTTGTAGTAGGTCTTGGTTAGAGCTTCGGAGAGGTCTGGAGTGAGAATAATGGGAGATGAAAGGGGATAGTGCTGGGCAGTAGGAAGGCTGGTATAGGATAGAATGGATGATCTGGAGCTGAGAGGGAAGAAGCTTTTGGGGTAATTCAAGCCAGTCTAGGTGTTTTAGAGAGAGACAGTGATGGGATTTGTAGGTTTGTTGGGCAACAAATCTAGTTACCTTGTTGTAGGTAGATTCGAGTTTGGTCAGGGGTGCTGAGTTAAGGTCTGTGAGAATTTGAGAACTGTACATTAGACTGGGTAGAAGGTAGGTAAGAGAGAGAGAGTAATCTTGGCTTCAGAGGTAAGGAATTTCCTGTTACGGCAAAGGAGCCCTAGTTTTGAATGTGTCTTTTTGATACAGTTATTAAAATACAAGTCAAATTTAAGCTGATTGTCGAACGTTACGCCTAAGAGCTTAGTACTGGATTCTACCTGAATAGGAGTGTTATTAAGGGACTGTATGGAGAAGGAGGGTTTAATATTGTTGAACTTTTTAGGTAGAAAGAGTAACAGCTTTTTTTTTTAGGGTAAAGGATGAACTGGTTGTTGGAGAGCCATGTTTCAACTAAGTTAACAAATGTCTGAGTAGCTGAGAAGAGCTTAAATGTGGCCCTATTTATGATGAATGGCTAGGAAGAAAATGAAAAGGATGAGGCGGTCACCTGGCATAGGTGTTATCGTAGGGAAAGGATGAGGCGGTCACCTGGCATAGGTGTTATCATAGGGAAAGGATGAGGCGGTCACCTGGCATAGGTGTTATCATAGGGAAAGGATGAGGCAGTCACCTGGCATAGGTGTTATCATAGGGAAAGGATGAGGCAGTCACCTGGTATAGGTGTTATCATAGGGAAAGGATGAGGCGGTCACCTGACATAGATGTTATCATAGGGAAAGGATGAGGCGGTTGCCTGGCATAGGTGTTATCATAGGGAAAGGTTGAGGCAGTCACCTGGCATAGGTGTTATCATAGGGAAAGGATGAGGCGGTCACTTGGCATAGGTGTTATCATAGGGAAAGGATGAGGCGGTCACCTGGCATAGGTGTTATCATAGGGAAAGGATGAGGCGGTCACCTGGCCTAGGTGTTATCATGGGGTAATTATGTAAGTAAAGATGTACCCTTGAGCCAGTTAGTGGCGGTTGTATGGTGCAGGGTATAATTTATGTTTGGTGGAACTGATTTTCACTATTTCAGATCTACTGTACACATTGCTGTCGTCTGATTTATATATATAGCAGCATTTTATTTCTTCCATAAATCAAAGGTACATATTCCTTTATTGCCTGGTGGTAAGCTGGTAACAGACTGAGGTGATGTGGACAGCAAGGTGATGTGGGCAGAAAGCAAAGTAGGCAGATATGCTAAGTATTCTGGTGATAATAATATTGGCCAGATTAAGCCAAATACGATAACAGTACCTAGTTAACAAACATAACCATGGAAAAAGGCAAATGCATTGTTTCATTTTACAGTTTCAGTTTGGAGAACATGTGGAATTAATAATTAAAAAGCAGTAATAGAATACAAAGTGGGACTAAGCATATGAAAAGGAGCTGCAGACTAAGCATAAAAGTTTGTAAATGTATTTTTTTCTTTTTTCTCATAATTTTTGCAATATATGAATTGATAATACGTAGTGGGGACAGTTTGAGCAGTGCAGTGCTGACAGAAGAATATGGGCCTGATTCTAAAAGACTTGTTTTTTTTTTTGTTTGTTTTTTTGGGTGGGGATTCCTTGTTCCCTTTGGGAACTGTTGGTGTTTTTTTCTAAAAGACTTGTTCTCATTGTAAGTGACCAGTTAGACTGGAAGCAGGTGTTTTGTAATCTGGTCCCCTGTGCAGGCCTGCTTATAGACAGGCCTTAAACCAAATTAGGTCACTTACACTGAGAGCAAGGTTTTTGGAATCTGGCCTGATATGCTAAATAAAGTCAAAATGATATGGTAAAGTTGCTTTAAGACTATAGTGTTGAAACTCTTTACATTATTTACTTGATCTTCAGATATTAGACAAACAGTGCAAAAGGTATTTTGAAAAGGTGAGAGTGCGGGATCATTTGTACTGCATGAGAAGAGGGAATGATTGTCGTGCTTTGGCAAAACACACACTGACAAATGGCCACATACATACATTTTATTCCAAGTTTTACAAGTTGTGACTGAGAGTGCGAGGAGGGGACTTAGTAAACATGACAGAAAATGCAGCATTACAGTGGACTTTAAGGTTAGGAGTGCATAGGTAAATGGGTTTGAATGAGCATGTACCCCTAAAACCAGTATTAAAGGCAAAGAAAAGTAGATAAATGTATTATTTTGCATTTTTGTGTTTTTATTTGCAATTTCTGTGTGCTGTTTTTAGATGCTGTTGCTTTAAAAGTAAATGCCTTGTGGATCAATTAGGATTCTGCATTGTTATGTTAATCAATACTAAAATTTAGTATAAAAGAAGTTCATTTGATTTACTTTTTTGTCTGAGGAAGTCGTTGTGAACACTGCGAAAGTGCTAACTTTTAATAAAATCTGTGGATTTTACAACTGCTGAGCCTTGCCTTTCTGCCTGTTACTAGCTGTGGTCCTGCTTGGAATTCTGTTTGGGTCTGCTGCTGGAACACACTCACTGCTTTTGGGTTCTCTTGCTGCTTTAACAATAACTGACTATGGTAGAAGGTGAAGCTGTTCAAGATATTGTCAGTGTTAATGGAGATGTTGCTCATATGCAAACTGAAATGGTGAATCACAGGATATGTAACTTTATGACGGTCCTAGAAAATCCTCTCCTTAATGGTGAGTTGTTGTTAAATGCTAATGAAAATGAAGTTCCTGAAATAAATGATCATCGAATTAGAGATTTAAAACGTACTTTGGAAAATGACCTATAAAAGACTATAGTGTCAACGTTTTCACCTTGAGGCATGTTTAAATATGAATGGTATACCTAGGGGCTTATGAGTCCTTAACATGCCTATCTATGGTGACATGTATCATTCTTTGTTGGCTCAGTGGCAACAGATTAATTTAAATACCACTCGGGCTTATTTGAAACTGTTAATAGACTTTTTTCAGCCTGTAGAGCTTGAGCTGTATGACAAAATATCTCAACAGCAAAAAGATTTAACCAGTGCAGTGGGTGAAGCAGCAGCAGATGTTTATTCCAATGACCTAATTGAAAAGGTCGTGGGATATGAAAAACAACTACTACACCAAAAACGGAAGAAACTGACAAGGGACATTAATGATTTTTCCAAACAATAAGTCTTTTTACTTGGCCCAAGGTACAAACTCGCCAGGAACTTAGTGCAAAAAATTCTTGCACTTCTGAAGCTGAAGGGGCGAATAATTGGTGTGTAATGAATAAAACACTGAATCAGGAAGTACATCAACCAGTCACATCAGTCAGCAAGCAGTGACAGACAAACTGACCAATCCAGGCGACGGTGGTAAAGTGACGTCACTAGAGTGACAAACTTCTACATACTCCACCCCAATAGGGGAGTGTCAAGGTTCGAATAATGTAGTTCAGATACCAAAGACAGCAGAAATGGGTCTGGTTGTGAGGTGTAAAATACTTCAGCCCCAGCTGGAATCTTTGTCTTCTTTTTTTCCAGGACTACCCCTGCCATATCACAGCACCAGAAGGAAGTCTCATGATTTAGACAACTACAGAGGGGGCCAGAAGAGGAAGGAGCTGCCACCATCCAACCAAACCAGAACCATCAAGAAAATGTGGGGGTTGGAACAAGGAGTTTAGTTTGGAACATTTCCAGCTACAGTTTAACAGCAGCAGAAGAATCGCTGCTGACTAAAGGTTTGACTTTTGCCCCCACCACTGGGGCTGACATTACAAAATTGCTTGTCGAGTTTCATCTTTTTGCACATAATTTAGCATTAACATTGATATTTGGTAATGGTGGTGAAAACAGTCAAGCTGAATTGTTTAGAAAGCCTAGTACGTTTGTAGCAGCATTGCCTCCTGCTGTTGAAGTTTTCTTATTAGCCTGTGAAAATGATGTGCATGTGCTTTTCAGTCACAGGAAGCTGAACAGGCACAGTAGCTCAGACAATCTAACTAAAAGGGAATGACAAGCCCTGTTATAAATGCAATGCAACACAAATATTGTTATTCAACCGGTAGAGAAAGGGGGACCAATGGTTGTTCTCGATTCAACTTATTATTATGACAGTATGTCTACTATGCTTAGTGATTAGGTTCATAGGTTCATAGGTTGGTACTAGGCTATCAGCCCTAGGGCCTATACATGCCTAGCCATAACAATTCCCTGGCTATTTCTTCCCACACTATTTACTTCCCTGGACCCCTGTCTAGCAGGGTGACTGATGTGATCCCTAGAGTGAATTTCCTTTCTCCCATCCAATCGTCAAGGTGCCTTTTGAAGAGGGCCAAAGAGGCACTCTGCTTGACATGTATGAGCAATCTGTTCCAGAGTCTGGGGAGTCTCTGGGTCAGGTACCTATCCCTCCAGCATGTTTTGTTTATTGTGATGACAAGGTTTAGATCCCTGGAGCATGTGGCTCTGAGGGATTGGCATTTCTTTAAGTGTAGCATGTCCAACAGCTCTGGGTTTGACATGGCCTTGTATGTTAAGCAGAGATCGCCTCTGAGTAGACGATATGTGACAGAGTATAGTTGGAGTTTTTTAAGGCGGTCAACGTAGGGCATCTGCTTTAGGCCTGTGATTCTTTTAGTGAGGTATTTCTGTGGTCTTTTCAGTTGTTGCAGATGTCTTGAGAGGTACATACCAAATGGGGTGTTATATTCTATAATGGGTGTAATGAGGGATGAGTACAGTGGGACATTGACCTCCTTTTTTCTGGACAAAAAGCCCTTAGTGATGAGGTGTGCCACATAGAAGGATTTCCTGACTGTGTGGCGATGTGGTTATCGAAGGTGAGACCACTGTCCACCTGTGTCCCTAAGTCTCTTATCACACTTTCGGTGTTTAGTGTACTGCCACCTATATGGTAATTCACAGAAACATGTTTTGTTCCCAAGGGGATAACTATACATTTCTTGGCATTGAGCTTGAGCCCATGGCTCTGGCACCAAGCATCTGTTTCTGTAAGGCCCTTTTGTAGAGTATCCACATCATTTGGGAATTCAATAATGGCTCCCAGTTTGCAGTCATCTGCAAACTTTGTTAGCCAGAGTCCCTTAGTATTGGCCTGTACTTCAGAGAAGTAGATGCCAAACAAGAATGGTCCCAGGACTGAACCCTGAGGTACTCCACTTGTCACTTGTCTGGAGCTGGATTTGGAGTCGGCTACTTTTACAGTGTGGGTTCTATCAGTAACTCAGTTAGCAACCCATTGGGTGATGTAGGGATTAATGCCCAGTTTAGTAAGTTTATCTATGATTCCAGAGTGGGGGATGGTGTCAAAGGCCTTGGCAAGGTCTAGATAGGCTGTGTGGACCACCTTACCCTTGTCTATGGCTCTGGAGACTGATTCGAAGAAGTCAATCAGGTTCAAGAGACAAGATCGGCCCTTCACGAACCCAAACTGGGTGGGATCCAGTGTTTGAAGGTTGCCAGTGTCTTTGTTTATAAGTTCCATGATAATATGCTCCATGGCCTTGCAGATAAGGCTTGTCAAACTGATGGGACGGTAGTTTCCGGGATCCAAGGTGGATCCTCCCTTATGGAGTGGGATAACTGTAGCTCTGCACCACTCAGTGGGCACGAAACCTGAGGTGAGGCTATGATTAAACATGACACTTAGGTTAGGTGTCAGTTCATATTGTAGTTCATGTAGTACACAGTCCAGGATGTCGTCTGGTCCCATAGATGCTGTATTCTTAGCTTTGGAGAGTGCGTTTTTTACCTGTGTGGCCATTATTACAGGAATTTGGCAATCTTCCGGTATTGAGATGGGCCATTTAGGGGGTGAGAGGGGGGTGAAGTTGGCACTGAATCAATCTGCCAGGATATTGGCAATATCCTTGGGGTCAGTATATTTAATGCCATTCTGTTTTAGCTCAGAGCAGATCTGAGCATTGCCATTTAGATTCTTGACATAGTTATAGAATGCTTTGTGGTTGTCTTTGGAATCTTTGGCAATTTTATTTTCGTAACTAGCTTTGGAGGATTTTATGAGGGATCTTAGTTTCTTACTGAGACTGATAAGGGAGTTTTTTTGCATCCTGGGATTTTCCTCTTTTCTGCAACAGTTTCTTCCTTTTGTTGTAAAGTTTGTTTATGGCAGGGGACCACCAGATTGGCTTCCTGTTTTTGGATGAGAGCATCTTGGTTCTATTTGGGATGGCACGATTTATGCAAGAGTGGATGTGCTCGTACAGTGCCTTAGTGTAGGATTCAGCAGTTGAACTTTCAGTTCCCCTCTGCATGGGTGTCATGAAGTTTGTCACTTCTGACTTGAGTAGCATGAAGTTGGCTTTGGAGAAGTTTTTTATGGAGGTTTCCTTACTGGGAGGTGGGGGTGGGATGTGGATGTTAAAGGTGATTAGCTTATGGTCAGACCTGACTAACAAGGGGGTAACCATAGGTGTGGAGCATCAATTTCCCATGTTGGTAATGACCAGGTCTAGGATATTGGAGCCCCTGTTGGGACTATGGATTAGTTGATCCAGGGCATTGGAATTTATGAATTCCAAGAACCGTTGGGCAAAGGTGTTGGTACATGAGTAGTTTTCCCAGTTAATGGCAGGGTAGTTAAAATCACCCAGTATTAGGGTGTTTGGTTCTATCTTAATATTTTCCAGCATGTTTAGAAAGGTGTAGTGAGAATCTTGGGGTATGGTGGGGGATCTGTAACAAGCTACAATTTGGATTGCAGTCTTACCTAGTGTTAGTTGCACCTGGAGAATTTCAGACGCATTGTGTTGGGCAACTAGCCTGGTTTTGTGAATATCCTTGGTGAATATTGACACTCCTCCACCTTTAGTGTTTCAGTCCTGGTTTGGTGGCTGCAAAGTGTGGTAAGAGTTGTAGCCTCATATTGCAGGGGTGCTCTCTGGAGCTTTGAACCAAGATTTAAATACTTACCTTAGCACTGATTCAGTAATGGTGCATGACTTGAAACACAGGCCTGACAACTGCTTATTAGAATGTTTGAATTTAGGACTTCTCACTAAGGAACTGTACGATTATTTTATAGTGCAGAATCCACTTATACTCCAAATGCATGGGTTACCAAAAATACATAAACATCCCACCAGGCCTCTGTTTAGACCTTTGTAATGGGTGGGGGCTGGTTGACAGAGCCTATCTCTACATTTCTGGATAAACAACTTAGAAAGGTTTGGGATGAATGTGAGGTAGTGTTAAGGGATACAGAACATTTTTTAAGGGATCTATATAATGCAACTAATGGAGAGAACAGTAAAAGCATTGAGGTCCTGGCAACACTAGATGTGATCTCTTTATTTACATGTATTCCCAATCTGGAGGGAATAATGATGGTGAAAAGTGCCTTAGATAGATATGGAAAATTTGAATCAAAACATGTGGACCTATTCTGTCTACTTCTAGAATTAGTTTAAGACAATAACATATTTTTCTTCAAAGGCAAGTTCTGCTGGCAGAAAACAGGAGTTGCCATGTGCACTAGCTGTGTGAACTCCTATGCCAACTTAGTAATGATGGAATGGGAATACCAATACATTCTAAATAATTTGAACCCGCATATAATAATATATCAACGTTTTGTGGATGATCTTTTTATATGATGGCAGGGGGATGAAGAGAGTTTAGAACTTTATACTCAATACTTGAACACCAGCAGTAACTTTCTTAAATTCACCCTAAGAAAATCCATGAGTAAAATTGATTTTTTGGATGTAACTATAGCTAAGCAAGGAACTGGGTTAACCACCTGCATTCATAGGAAAGAATGCCATCGTCCCACATATTTGCACAGGGAAAGTATACATCCACAACACAGTTTTAGTAACATTATCAAGGGACAGGCTATGAGGACCTCACATTTATCATGTAATGACAAGGACTTTCATGAAGGACTGTGCCATCTACGGGATGACTTTATGGGTACAAGGTATGGACATGTGGAAAGTGACAAGGCATACAGTAAAACAAATGAGGAAAGAGGAGGGAGGGCCAAGCCCTATTTTTCGCAACAAAATGATACAGTTAAGTACACTGAAAGCAGTTCTGTGAAAATGCCCATGGTTATTACCTATACATTAGAGGTGAACAGGATTAGGGAGGTGGTCAGAAGTAACTGGTATATTTTACACACTGGTGAGAAGGTAAAAGAGCTAGTAGGCCAATGGCCTGTTTTCGTGTATAAAAAGAAAAAGAGCCTTAAACAACGTTTATGTTATCCTAGATTATGTCATAATTTAGGGGAAAGGCAATGGGGTACACGTAAGTGTCAGGAATGTGCATACTGTGACTATATTGATCAGTTTATGTATTTCAAGCATCCAGAAACAGGCTATTTATGGAAATTTAGGGTTTTAGCAGACTGCAATACACAGAATGTTATTTATGCAGCAGACTGTTTTGTGTTTCAAATTTTATGTAGGTAAAACTAACTGGAAAGTAAAAGAGAGAGTGCAGGATCATTTGTACTGCATGAGAAGAAGGAAGGATTGTAGTGCTTTGGCAAAACACACACTGAAAAATGGCCACACACATATATTTTATTCCAAGTTTTACAAGTTGTGACTGAGAGTGTGTGTGTGTGTGTGGGGGGGGGGGGCTTAGTAAACATGACAGAAAAGTAAACATGACAGAAAATGCAGACTTACAGTGGATTTTAAGGTTAGGAGCACATAGGAGAATGGGTCTCAATGACCATGTACCCCTAAAACCAGTATTAAAGGCAAAGAAAATTAGATAAATGTATTATTCTTCAATTTTGTGTTTTTATTTGCTATTTTTATGTGCTACTTTTAGATGCTGTTGCTTTAAAAGTAAATGCCTTGTGGATCAATTAGGATTCTGCATTGTTATGTTAATCAGTACTAAAATTTAGTATAAAAGAAGTTCATTTGCTTTACTTTTTTGTCTGAGGAAGTCGTTGTGAACACTGCGAAAGTGCTAACTTTTAATAAAATCTGTGGATTTTACAACTGCTGAGCCTTGCCTTTCTGCCTGTTACTAGCTGTGGTTTTACTTGGCCTTTTTTAAAAGGATGAAGAAAGATGTATTGATGCTACTGGCAACTGCCCAAGTATCTTTGTGTTCACAAGTCTGGCTAAGCATGCCTGTAGAAATTTCCATTAAAACAAGCCAAGCAGAGGTTATCACTTGATTTAACTACTTTGCATTTGTTAACATCATGTGGGCTTAAGAGGTTGTCCAGTACAGACTTACAAATTGGTGACTAGCCCAGCTCACACATGTAACAACGTTCACCTCTGTAACTGGGAAGTTCCACCTGGAGAGTCTTATTTTTCTGAGGTACAGGGAGAAAAGATCCCTAAAATATGCTAGTAGTGCATCGATTTATCAAAATTCTTGGGGGCATTACTGCAAGAGAAGTTTAATTTATTGATGCATTCTAAATACAGCAATTACCAATAAACTAATAAATCCTGAAAGAAGCATAGCTCATTTGAACACCTTTATGCAAATGACATATTCATTCAACTCATGTTTAGTGATGAGGCAAAGCTACGTTTTCAATCAAAGTTGTACATTAATCTGTGTGAAGTTCTTTTGGGATGGGTGTGGATTAAATTATTATATGCAGCATTTACTAGAGAGTAAAGGAATAAGAGAAATGCAGAAGAAGAATTAGGGTTGAATCACAGTAGTTGTAAGAAAGAAGTAAGTAAGGCATGGCTGAAAGTTAAGGAGAAATCAGAACTAAAGGTATAAGCAAGAGGTGTGAGGAAATATGCCATTACAGAGTCAGTCTGAAAGTATTGGAATAGGGACCAGTAGAAAAATGCAGAAAAGGGAAGAATGATAGTAATAAGAGAAGCAGGAATAAAAAAAATGGATATCTTTTACTTGAGCCACTCCTGTCCACAGGACGAATGAAACAGGAATGGATGACATGCACAAGGTAATGAAAAAGTAGTAAGCATACCTTTGTGTGAGTGCAGCAGTGTACAGTCTAGTAACAGAAACTTTGCAGAGATTTCTGCAGCAAGGAGGGCAGGTAGGTGGGGAGTAGGAAAGGCCGTAGGTAATATAATATTTAATTTGTATTTTGTTGTACATTTTTTAAATGGGGAGGTGCACTGTTCCAAAGAACCTTTTCAGCCATGACATGGGCCCAGTGGGCAAATACATAGTACAGACAAAAACATGTATTTAAAAAAAAAAAAAGAGTAACTACAAAGTAATGACAAAAAACGCCAGGAAATCCAAGGACCAAAACACAGGTTTGACTGAAATACATTGAGCGCGTTCTTCCCTATCCTTAGGGACTTCCTCAGAACAAACATAAAA
Source organism: Protopterus annectens (assembly GCF_019279795.1). Classification (NCBI taxonomy): domain Eukaryota; kingdom Metazoa; phylum Chordata; order Ceratodontiformes; family Protopteridae; genus Protopterus; species Protopterus annectens. The sequence continues at coordinate 9,253,628 of NC_056746.1, forward strand.
CATCAACCCAGCCCTTAAAAACCCTCCAATCTCATAACAATTATGTTAAATTAAAATACAATTAAACAATTAAGCTCACATTTTCAAAATATTGAGCAAAAAACTTAAACTAAAACCAACACATGATATCTAAAAAATATATCATTACAAGCAAACTACTGTTAAAATGCACTTAATGAACCACCATATTGATGTAAAATACATAATAAAGACATGATAAAAAGATGATAAAAATATGTTTTGCTGAAACACAGACATTAATACAATTATATTAATTAAAAATGTTAAAAATGTATTCGCATTATGTTTGTATGTTTTATGTACAAATTAACCTTGAATATGTTTCAGTTTTAATAAGCATGCTATATTGATATTTTCATTGATTCCTGGATGTTTTGAAGCATCCAGCTTGAGTTGCCACTTCAACTCACATAGATCTAGATGGATATCTGTGACTTTTCCTTGTAAATCCTTACTCAACTGTTGTATAACCATACATTTGAACATATGCTCAGGATTTTGATGAATATGTCTGTATAGGGCATTTGTCATCATCTTATGTCTTATATCTAATAAATGTTCATTAAATATATCCTTCATCCGCCTACATGTTTTTCCCACATAAAATGTGGGGCAATTTTGGCACTTTGCTAAATATACAACGTTTTTGCTGTTACAGATGAAATGTCCGAATATATCAATAGCTATGCCATTCACCCTCAAACACTGTCCAGTTTCCAAAATATTTTTACAACAATTCCCCATCCCACATTTGAAATTTCCTTTAATCCTGCACTGCTCTGCCTTGTTGTAAGTTATACCTGCCTCCAGTATTTGTTTAAATTATCTATCTTTCCTATGCACTATTATTGGCATCTTCCCAACCTTTTCTGCTATCTGTTGATCTAATTGTAAAATCTCCCAATTCCTTCTTATAGTTTCAACAACTTTAGGTGCATCTAAATTAAACATTGTAATGAAACTCATTTTCATATTTTTTTGATCTGTTGCATCATTCCCAAATGTAGTGACTGCCAATATCTCACCTGTGTTTTCACCCCTCAAAATTGGTTTAAATATTCCTTCAATATATTTCCTTATAATTTCTTCTGCTATATCTTTCAATAATTGTGGGGGATAACCTCTATGCTCAAACATCTTACTAATAAAAGATACTTCTTCCTTAAATTTTTCTAAATCACTCACCATTCTGGCAGCCCTAACTAATTACCCCTTAATAATTGACTTTTTTTAGTAGTAGGGGTGCCAACTATCAAAATTTAATTATGAATTCGAAAAGGTGGGCTTACGATACATTTCGGAGACTAAAATGTTATTGCCTTTGTCTATGATAAGATGTACATCCAAACAGGAAATGGATTCCAAACTATATTGGTGTGTAAATTTTAAAAAAATATACCGTCCCATTAATAAATTGTAGAAATTCCTTTAACATATCCTCTGGTCCCTTCCAGATCAGGAAAATATCATCCAGAAATCTCGTGTAGTGATGAATCATAGTTCAAACTCCTGCTCCCAGAAAGCCATTACATAGTTAGCAAAAACCGGGGTGTAGGCTGCCCCCATTGCCACTCCGGTTGCCTGTTTAAAATATTGGCCTTCAAAAAATACCAGATTGTTTTTCAATACCAATTCCATTAACGCCAGCAATTTGTTAACCTGATCCTGATCATACATTTGTGTCTAATAACTGAACGTCTAACCATTTTAAACCTACATCATGAGGTATAACTGAAAAAAGATTGCAAACATCTATTGTAACTAAATACATATCATTACTTACTTCCACTGAATTTAATTTCTCCAGAAAATTCCAAGAATCTGTACTAATGTAGGAAAAGGAACTCAAACTTTTTTGTAAATGGGTGTCCAAAAATTTACTAATAAAGAAAGTCTTTGAACGTTTACCATCTACAATTTGCCTAAAGCTGGGATTTTTTAACCCTTTATGTATTTTTGGGATACCAAAGACATTGGATAACATTGGGTGGTCATTTTTCATATAATTATACTCATCTTCTCTTATTTGACCCTGATACACCATGTCATCCAATGCCAAATCTATCATCCTATACATGATGTTTACCTCGTTCAAAGAACTTTCACTATATGTTGCTTCCATGAATAATGCAGTCATACTGTTTAAATAATCACACCTATCCATTACCACAATTCCATTGCCTTTGTCAGGCTTCATTATACGGATTTTTTTTTTTTTTATCATTGGCCATTTCCATTAATAGCTCGTAGTCATATTTATTTAAATTGTTGAATGCTTCTTTTCTTGGTCCCTTAAAATAATCCCTTATGTATTTTTCACACATTCTCTCAAATGCCTCCATGAGATTGTTATTTCGGGGATTAAAAATACTAGGCTTTTTCATAGCAGCACATTCATTTCAACAGCATTATTAAATAATATTTTACAATTAAGTTTATGTACAAATAACTTAACATCGATAAGCATTTCAACAATTCACAATAACAATAAAACAACTGCAACCAAAATACGAAAGGCAACCTTTGCTGTGAGCTACAGACCTTTATTCCATGAAGCGCTTTTTGTTCAAATCTGAAGAAGTTCAAGGATTGTATTTGAACGAAAAGCACTTCATGGAATAAAGGTCTGTAGCTCACAGCGAAGGTTGCCTGTCGTGTTTTGGAAGCATTTCAACAATGTTCCCCTTCCTGGTGTTTTTTGTCATTAGTTGGTTGGTGGAATTGTTCTGAAGTAACTACAAAGTATTGGGTGCTATAAGCATTTTAAATGCATATAAAGAAGCAATGAAAAAATAGAAACACATCTGACAATCAGTTAGAGAGAATGTAGTACCAAAATAAACTATTAACCAAGAAAAGGTATCACAAAGACCACCAGGTTGTAAAATCCAGTTTATTCTAAGACAAAGGTTAAGACCAAACAGAATAATGAACAGTGGACATATACATAAACACATTAAAATCCCTGTGTTTTCATCCCTGTGGACTTCTTCAGATGTTTAATGACCTCTCCCATTTCTTTGACCATTCCATTCAGCTTCTTGTCATCCTCAGGCAGCTCGTTTAACTGACACATAGGAAGGGTACCAAATTTGCTAGTATATGACAATCAAATACATGATCCATATAGATCAAATGAACTGAGATGAACTACATATTAGCGAAATCATCAGATATGTAAGATACCTACTTCTAGTGATCTAAGTGGATATGAAGGTTTACAGTGGCATATAACAGATGTAGAAAGAAAAGAAAAGGGGTGGGGGCAGATACTTTAACCGAGAAGCTTAATACTGCACCTCTGGCCCCTGGGATTCCGGATACTGGCTAAGGCTCTTGCCATTTTTGGGCAAGGTTCAAATGACAAATTCACCACCGTAACAGGAACAGGCAAGTAAAAACTGTGGGTAATGCTATTCAATTCTAGAAGTCTAAATCTCAAAATGCACTCACTCGAGGCACTCCTTAAAATAGAGAACAGCGATATCTGTGCAGTGACTGAGACCTGGTTCAAGTCTCCAGAGAGAATCCCTGCACTACCAGACTTTTCGGCCATGTAACCTGGACTGAAACACCAAAGGCGGAGGTGTGCCCATATTCATTAAGGATATCCACACCTCCAGGCTAGTTGCTCAGCATAATGCATCCAAGGTTATCCAAGTGCAACTAACTCTGGGCAAAACTACAATCCAAATTGTAGCTTGCTACAGATCCCCCACCATGCCCCAGGATTCCCATTCCTCTTTTCTTGATGTACTGGAAAATATTAGGGTTCAACAAAACACCCTAATAATGGCTGACTTTAACTACCCCACCATTAACTGGGAAAACTACTCGTGTACCTACTCCTTAGCTCAACGCTTTCTGGAATTCATAAACTCCAATGTCCGGATCAACTTATCTACATCCCCACCAGGGGCAACAATATCCTAGACGTAGTCATTACCAACATGAGTGACTGGTGTTCCACACCTGAAGTCAACTCCTCGTTGGTCCGATCCGACCATAAGCTAATCACCCTTGATATCCATATCCCGCCTCCACCCCCCATTAAGGAAACCATGGTAAAAAATTTCTTCAAAGCCAACTTCATGCTTCTTAAGACAGAAGTGGTGAACTTCATGATACCCATGCAGATGGACAATACAGTTAGAACTGCAGAATCCTTCACAAATGCACTCTATAAGCACTTACACGAATGCATGGATCATGCTATCCCAAACAGAACCAAGACGCTATCCTCCAAAAAAAGGAAGCCAATCTGGTGGTCCCCTGCCATAAACAAACTGTACAACAGAAGGAAGAAACTGTTGCAAAAGAGAGTAAAATCCCATGAGTGGTGGAGCTCCCTGGTCAGCCTCAGTAAGAAGCTGAGATCCCTTATAAGATCCTCCAAAGCTAGCTACGAAAACAAAATCACCACTAATTCCAAGGACAAGCACAAAGCATTCTATAGCTATGTCAAGAATCTCGATGACAACACCCAGATCTGCTCTGAGTTACAGCACAACGGCATGAAAATTACAGAACCAACTGATATTGACAACATCCTGGCAGATAGGTTCAGTGCTAACTTTAACCCCCCCCTCACCCCCTAAAGGGCCCATATCTATACAGGAAGAATGCAGAGTCCCTTTGATTACAACTACGCAGGTAAAAGCTGCACTCTCTAAAGCCAAAAATACAGCATCCATGAGACCAGACAACATCCCAGGCTGTGTTTTACATGATCTTCAGAACTAACTGGCTCCCCACTTAAGCACCATGTTCAATAATAGCCTCGCATCAGGCTTTGTGCCCACTGAATGGCGCACAGCAACAGTTATCCCACTCCACAAAGGGGGAGCCGCCACTGATCCCGGGAACTATCGACCTATTAGCCTGATGAGCCTGGTCTGCAAGGCCATGGAATGTATCATCATGGAACTCATAAACAAAGACATTGGTAACCTCCAAACTTTGGTTCCCACCCAGTTTGGGTTTGTGAAAGGCAGATCATGCCCCCTGAACCTGATAGACTTCTTTGAGGCAGTCACCAAAGCTGTAGATGAGGGTAAGGTGGTTCACACAGCCTATCTTGACCTCGCCAAGGCTTTCGACACCATCCCCCATTCTGGAATTATAGCTAAACTCACTAAACTAGGTATAAATCCCTATGTCACAAGATGGGTTGCCAACTGGCTCACTGACAGAACACTGTAAAAGTTGCAGACTCCAAATCTGACCTCAAAGCAGTGACAAGTGGAGTACCACAGGGTTCCGTCCTGGGACCTCTCCTGTTTATCTACTTCTCTGAAGTACAGGCTAACACAGAAAGCCTCTGGCTAATGAAGTTCACAGATAACTGCAAACTAGGAGCCATAGTCAAGTCCCCAAATGATGTGGACATCCTACAGAAGGGCCTTGCTGAGACAGATGCCTGGTGTCAGAGCCATGGCCTCAAGCTCAATGCCAAAAACTGCAGTGTCATCCCCTTTGGTAAAAACTCTGTACCCATGAACTACCACATAGGCAGCAATCTACTTAACACAAAATGTGTGATAAGAGACCTTGGGACCCAGGTGGACAGTAGTCTCTGCTTTGATAGTCACATCGCCACAGTAGTCAGAAAGTCCTTCTACATGGCACACCGCATCATAAAACAGTTCTCATCCAGGGAAAAAGAGGTCATTGTTCCCCTCTACTCGACAGTCATTAGACCCATTATAGAGTACAACACCCCATTTGGAATGTACCTCACAAGACATCTGCAGCAGCTGGAAAGGCCACAGAAGTACCTCACAAAGAGGATTACTGGCCTCAAACAAATGCCCTACAGTGACAGTCTCAAAAAACTCCAGCTTTATTCCATAGCATATCACCTACTCCAAGGTGATCTCTACCTAACATATAAAGCTATGTCAAACCCAGAACTGTTGGACATGCTACACCTAAAGAAATCCCAATCCCTCTGAGCTACACACTCTAGGGACCTAAACCTTGTCACCACAATAAACAGGACATGCTGGAGGGATAGATTCCTGTATTAGAGACTTCCCCATACTGTGGAACAGGCTACCCATCTATGTCAAGCAAAGTTCTTCTTTAGCACTCTTCAAGAAAAATCTTGATGAGTGGATGGGAAATAGGAAATGCACTCCGGGGATCACTTCTGTGTCTCTGCTCGACAGTGGCACAGGAAAATAACTTTCTTGGGTGGCGTAAGCCAGGGAACCTTGTTGGCTAGGCTTACGTAGGCGCTTGGGCCGATAGCCTAGTACCTACATATGAACCTATAAATGTTGGTAAACCAGAGGACTGCTTGGATGAAAGACAAAGGGCTTAGTTTGTATTGCATTTGCACGACCATTAATCCAAATGTTGAGACTTAGTATGTTTACAGGCTGATGTTGTGAAAATGTACCTAATGAGAACTGGAGGTTAATTACACAACAAGGCAACAACAACACAGTCGACACCAGAATTTGTAAGAAGGATCAATTGGACCATGTTGCTTTGGAGACTGCAAGTTGAACTTTTAGTAAGAGTGGGTAGAAAATAAAAAGAACAGTACAAAACAGATGATAAGAATCTGATACTGGCACAACAGCGGAAATTGGTGGTGTGAGTACCGTCAAATTGACTACTTACATTGGAAAATGATTTCAACTGAGTAACTGCTTTTTGCAAGCGATTACTGAAAATGCATTGGATGAGTTGTGTTGTGATCTATGCACATGAATAATTTAAACAAATCAAAGCAAGGTAATCTTTGCACAGCAAAATACTGTTTATTGATTGCTAATTGCATACCAAATGATTTATGTATAAACTTGTATATAAAGCCACACGCATTATCATTGTGTACCAATTTGTTTGTGTCTTTCGTCTTTTTCCCGGTTAGGGGTTGCCACAGCGGAACTCCGGTCCGCTAATGACTGGCAGTAGAGTTTTACATGCTGGGTTACTGGGCCTAACGCACAACCTTCAACGAAGGAATGCCCGTTCACGCATGTCGCCACACAGAAGACGCTCTAACTGAGGATTGAATGGGCAACGTCTAACTGTGAGGCAACAATGCTACCGCAGCACCACCACCGCAGTCTATCATTGTATACCAATACACTAGTAATTATTCAAGTCAACATTTTATATGGAAGTAATTCTACATATAAACAATTCCTCTACAATTACTTTTAGCATAACATACATTTTAGAGTTGTTGGTAAAAAACAGACAATACAGAAAGTTTATTGCCATAAGAACATATTCTACAGAGATGTGACACAAGGGTCTGGAAGTGAATGCAGAGACAAAAATGTCACAGGCAGTGTGGGAAGAACTGGCTATTGCTGATATCACTGTGGAAACTTGTTCAACTTGCATTCAAAGAGTGTATTGGGAAATAAATGGCACCGACATTGAAAAGAAACTTAAATTACTGCTTAATATTAAGAATGACAAAACATATAAATGAATATTGTATAGTTTTTTTAGAGGTAATATACCTGCATCAAAATCATTTCAAAATACTATAGAGGCTTTGGTAAGTCAAGTGAGCCCAGGAATATTCATTATAGCAGAATGATTCAGCTTCCATAACAACAATTAATTTGTAATTGAGAGTATCGCAATATATGGATATGGCCGAAATGTAAAAAAATGCACAATCTGTGAGAATATTGTTAATTTGTAGGTGGGCTCTCTTGAGTTATCTTGAGATGATTTGTATGTACTATATCTTTTGAAAGCATTCAAAAACATAACTGTCAGAGAAATATTTAAAACTATAAAAGGTGCGGAGTGTTGCATGTCACTAGAAATGGCTTCATAGGATTGAGTATAAAGTTAATAAGATATTGGGTACCACGAAAAGAAGAACGCTTTTGATACTGTAAGCATCACAAAATGTCTCTAAACATCAAGTTAAAGAAAAATACCCTACATAATGCCACAAAAGGAAAGACACTGAATGTGATGCACATTGCAAAGTGATAAAAAGAGGCATCTGACAATGCACGGTGCAGAAGAATGGATATAACATGAGCATGGAACGTGAGGTAATTGATGCAGTCTGCTTTACTGACTTTGAGGCAATAGAATATGATATAGACTCAGCAAGAGATAAATTATTTAAGATGACATAATATAACAAATGGTGATAATAAAATGATATGGTTCATCCCCACAATTGACAAGGTGTGGAACTAAGAAAAGCAACACTGTGAATACCTTTTCACTGACCACATAAAAACCTTCCAAAAGATATGAGTGAAAGAAGCTACACTGTAGCTAAAATGTATTCACGAGTAACATGCATTTATTTATTAACATTCATTAACTTGGTATGCAGACTGCTTAAGTGTACCTTTACACTTGTGAACAGGGCCTAAATGTGGCAACAAGCAAGTGGATAAACAGTAGATAAAACAACATAATAATACAGTATGTTCAATACAATTATACAATGAGAAAAACATTAGATATAAATGTAAAGCAGAATACAAAGAGAAAAACATTAGACATGTTTGTGAAATGAGATTAAATGCAGAGGCATTTCATTCCAGTGCCACTTAACTTGCAATTGATATAACATTCAGTGAATATGAGCTACATATAGTATATAGTGCATGGCAGTGACAATGGGCATTGTATTCACTACCCATCAGCAGAATATAAGGAATTATGATACATTCATCAAAATGCCAAGAGCTAAGACTGAATAAAGGAAGATTAGCTTTCATTTAATATCAGGGCTATTATGAAATGCTCTTCCACTGAGAATCAGAAAAGTAGTGAGTCTACAAACATGTAAAAGGACATCGGATGAGACCATTGGCATTAGGGCATTTGACCCAACACTAGTAGGTAGCAATTTCTTAGTACTCCTGGTAAGGCTTAGAGTTTGGCGTTATATTCATTGAATATTGACCATAGCAAGAAATGGATAGGTTAGATGGAGAAGCAGTGGGTATGAGTTTATATACTGGAGAGGTCAGAAGATTAAGTACCCAGAGTTTTCTCAGATGAATGTAATAGTGCAACCATGGGAGTTGGGTGACATGCCCTGTGTTCTGACATGGGTATTTATATTGTTCAGTTAGGCATTATTTGAACTCGGGTCTGAAATGTTTGTAGTCCCTGATTTCAGGAAGATCAGGTGACAATGATTGTCATAGTTTAGGGGTGAGAACAGAAAAGCTATGGTTTGTGCAATAAAGTTTATTGTATGGAATTATGAGAGGAGGGCCATTAGAGGATTGTTTTTTTAGGCTGTAATGTGTGTTGGATGCAATTGGCCTCATCAATCGGGGCTGTTGTTATCATGGATAGGGGACATTTCCTCTTCATAAAAGGAAAAAAGTATTTCATATAGAATGTATTGGCACAATTTTACTTGTAGATGTAAGTGGATGAGATATTTAATGCAGACAAGGGATTCTTCAAGTACAGCCATCTAGCTCCTGGTGGTGCATCTGTGCCAACAATTTACCAAATGGCAATGGACCCAACAGACCAGCAGTCTAAATAATGCCAAGATGGACCCAGCAGACCAAGCAGTCTAAATAATGCCAAGCTGGACCCAGCAGACCAAGCAGTCTAAATAATGCCAAGCTGGATTCAGCAGACCAAGCAGTCTAAATAATGCCAAGCTGGATCCAGCAGATCAAGCAGTCTAAATAATGCCAAGCTAGACCCAGCAGACCAAGCAGTCTAAATAATGCCAAGCTGGACCCAGCAGACCAAGCAGTCTAAATAATGCCAAGGTGGACCCAGCAGACCAAGCAGTCTAAATAATGCCAAGCATGCAGTGTTATCTTTTTAAGATATATGCGACAGACAAGGGTAGTAAAAAAACATATGTAACCAATGGATGGCCCTGCATAGTAGGAAGCAGATTTTTTGAGATAACATAGGTAGTTACAAACCTTCAGAGATTTCCTCCTCTGGCCTTATAGTTAAGAAAAATGGAAAACCATGTCAACATACATGAGAGTCACAAGACAATGACAAAAGCACCATTTCTCAGAACATTTGCTATATTTATTTTCATTCAGTAACACTCTATCAGAGCACTGATGCTGATGGACAATATGCAAGTACAGCCCGGGGTAAACATGCATAAATTTAGGTAGGATGCTCAGCTTATAACAGATTGTAGTGAACAAATAACAAGAAATGTCACAACTGATTTCATACTTGGGACTGATAAACTGTTGCTACAAGTCTCTTCTAAATGTCTAGATGGTTCTGGATCCTCTAAATACATTTTTACAGATTTAGTTCACCATAAAATGAATTGTTAGCTGCAAATGTTTTTTTCATAGCAATCAATTAGATGATTAGACTAAATGAAGTGCCTATCCACTTTGATTCTCTTATGTTTAATTAGCTCAATGGTTCTGCTTCATGTAACAGAAATGGGATTGCCCTATCACGCAAGTTCCCATGTATAAATTAAAAAAAAAAACACTGCATTAATTTCAGAGTCACTGTCAACAGCTGCACATAATTACACTCAAATTGACAGAGAAGCTCAGATCGCAGCTTGGACATTGAAGACATTTTGTGATTCAGATTGCTAAAAGACCATCGACCATCAATTCCCAGTTTTTCCCTCAGAAAGAGTGTTTCATTCATAGCAGCAGAGCTTTTCCAGTGCCAAGTACTGTTCTTTGGATCTCAGTCTTGTGACATTAACTGTAAGGCAGGCTGGTAAAGGTGTCACATTTTCTATAAAAGAAAGCAGAATATCTAGCCAACCATTGTTACCTTGGATGGCCCTTATGCTACAGCTGTTAAAAATAATTGCCACTGACAAATGGCCTTAAGAGAAAAAACATAAATGACCCCCAGTGTTGAGCAAACTGTATGACATTATTGAAGGATATCTCAAAGAACATAGCTTGATTTACTTTGCATTTGAGTTACAAAGGATTCCAATTTGTCTGAAAGGCATTGAAACAAGTCTTGCATTCTTAGTAATATTTATCAGTGCTGTAGCAGTGTAGTCACATTAGTTTTGTAGGCTTATTCATGGATGGTATCTATAACTGCTTTACACACTCCGAATGACCACAGATGGTCTGCAAGAAAATGATTGCCTGAACTAGCTTAGAGAGATAATGGGCCACATTTTATATTGGTAAAATTCAAAACATCATACAGCAAAGTAGAATGAAATATTCTGTATCTGTCCCTTATCACCCATCTAAAAGTGTCTTAGAAGAAGGGCCTATATAAACATTTAAAGAAACTGCTGAATGCATGAGGTGTTATCCTAAGTTACTACTGAATGCATGAGGTGTTATCCTAAGTTACTGCTGAATGCATGAGGTGTTATCCTAAGTTACTGCTGAATGCATGAGGTGTTATCCTAAGTTACTGCTGAATGCATGAGGTGTTATCCTAAGTTACTACTGAATGCATGAGGTGTTATCCTAAGTTGGTATAGCAGAAAATAGAGAGGGAGAGAGGGAGGGAGAGACAGAGAATTTCATTTTTTTAAATACATTTTATTAAAATTATTTCTTAAAGAGAATTTCTTTGTCTGTATAATGTGAATAACATGATGCCAACACTGATTGGTCTGAAAATTGTAACTTGAAGTTCCTTCTGGACTTAAGAAGATTTATTTTGAGACAAGTGCATAGCAAGTACTTTCAGAACATGTAGAACAGACCATATAGAGGTCTTAGTTCTGGAGAGTATTTGCTAGCACAGGACTATGGAAATGATAAGTGGAAACTTCATTTTACCACTTTTCTCTGTATATACTCATGGCTATGGCCTCTAAAGTACACATTTGATGAAGGAAATGGCATATAAGGAAGGCATGCAGATGAAATTCACAGTACTCAGTCATTTTACCAAATATTGTAACACCTAGGACAAAATGACTAAGCTGTGTTGATTGGAGCAAATATGTAACCACATGTGGATGGATAGCCAGTGCCATACCTAGAGAAGGATGGACGCCTTGGCTTACATCCAAAGAAGAATGAGTGAACAGTTCCTTGCCCATGATGCATAGGTGTCAGGTGCTGTACTAAAAGATGTCTAATTGGCCAAGACCATACCTAACCATAAGCACCTTCAACATGATGGATGATCAAGGTTGTGACTGTAGTGAGATGGACGACCAAACCTAAATCCTGGACATGGCTGAAGACAGCAGTACAGAGCAGGGCCACCCACTTTGTTGATTCCTGCTGTGAATTCAACCCAAATGGAGCCCCAAAGACACTATCTAGAGCACCTAAGCTCTCTCCCAAACATCTGAGCTTTATTACTTTTCAAAAATGATGCATATAAATGTTTACTTTTTAAATATATGAAGTATTAATATTTATATTTACTAAAAGCATTTGCCTTCCTGGCATGTAACTTAAACAATAAGAAATGTAGTGTATTAATATCACCCTGCATATGCCTTTTATAATGTTTGCAAAATACGTGTAGCCGCAGATAACCCCTGCTCTTTTGTCCTGCTTGTCGTTATATTTAACTCAGACTTAATAGTTACCATATAAAGCTTATTCATCAGGTAGGGAAATGGGCAAAAAAGATAGCTCATATGGTCCAAACCTGTATTCAGAACCAGTTCTGAGCTCCATAGGATCTAAGAACATTGGCTCCAGAGATCCTAACTAAGCAGCAGTTGTGGTACATGAAATTTATTTTACTTGTGTTTCTTTACTGGAATAGTCTGACATGAGAAAATGACAAGAGTTCATTGAGTCTTCCTTAATTTAAATTTGATAAACAATAATTAAATTTCAGCAACTCAATCAATTGTAAAACAACACAATGACACTCATAAAAAGTGTTGACAAAGGGTTTGGCAAGGACCTTGGCTTTGTGGCTCTGAGGGATAAAGTCCTGACTACAACCAGGAGTAGTGGCTTGGGTGCTAAAACAGCCAGGCAGAGGAGGATGGGAAATGAGAGATCTTTTAGTTTTCCCATCATGAGAAGAAGGAGTTGGTGGTTCCAGTCAGGTCTAAGTTATTTCTTCGAATGGCTATTCAGCGAATAGCCATTCGTTGAACACCTTTTTAGCAAAGCCGGTTTTCATAGAGCAGCAGATTTTAAGTAGGGCAAACAAGCGTTTGGCCAACTGAGCGACTGCAAAAAAAATAAAATTTAAAAACTTCCAAGGTGGGGGGCTACACCCCCCCCCCACCTAACTAAATATACCAACTCTGAGATCGCACTACAGTGGAGAAAAGGACAAAATCCAAATGGTGGCCAACTGCTGGTTTGCCCTATTGAAAATTTGCCATTCGGTGAAGAGCGACTTTGCTAAATAGGTGTACAATGAATGGCTATTTTCTGATTATCCATTCGAAGAAATAACATAGACCCATTACAGTCAACCATCTGCTTCCATGCAATCATGGAAGCTTCCCTACAAGAACTGCCCTTAGTGACTGTAGGCTTAATGTCAAGCTTGCAAACATAGGGCATGCATGTTCGAGCACCTGCACGTTACGGGAGAGCATAGGATGTTTCTGCCATGATGTAAGTTCCCACATTATCCACCACATGGTAGGGTTATGGCCATACTAGAAATTCTCTCATAGCTTGCATAATAGATGAAGTGAAGCCAAGAGGGGTGCATGAACCAAAAGCTTAATTGCTTACAAAATGCTACCATCACAGATCCTACTCCTTAATATGCTTACATATAAACTTCTTAATCAAAGATACCGACTGTATCTGTGCAATAAATTGTGCATCAAAACCTCCAGCTATTCTCTCTGAAACTCCAGTTCTCACATCTTTCTAGACCTTCCTTTACTCTTGCTATCTGTGAGAGATCCTTCCCTAAACTTGCTCCAGCTTGTTGGAACTTTCTACCTGAACCCATCATGTTGGCAGATAACCTTTTCTTATTCAGGAGGCCACTTCATTCCCACTTGCTTGAACAAAACATATGTTCTTGTTTCAAAGATTTGGGTTAATATATGTTATGCCTCAGTGAACTACACCCTCTCCTTTATATACTTTTATTCCACTCTTGTTTTTCCTGTATATCCTTCCCCCTTATATTGAATTCCTATTAATTTCTTACCCACTTTTTTCTCATACTCTCTATCTTTTCTTCATAAGAAGTGACAAGTACTTAAGGAAAAAAAAGTTTTTTGACTATGCTTGTGGTTGTTTTATTATCTTTATAATAATCCATGCAATGATGTGCTTACCTCATGTCTATGCTGTTGTAAACAAGCACTCTGCTTTATATTTGTAACTGTTATAAGTTCGTAAGTTCATTTGTACTTACTTGGTTGTTAATCTGTGAAGATCTTTAGCATCCTAGCCATGCATTCTCACTGATTTTCTATTCTCGGTGTGTTAGTACCAAGGCTCGTGTATTTTGCTGAAGTCTTGAATAACCCTGGATGAGATAATCCTTTTAGTACTATGTGAAAACCTTTTGTATAGTAAGCATGAATAACCATAACCCTGGAGCATTTATTTACATGTTCCCCATCCATAAGGGACAAGAGTACCAAACCAGTGGTGAATTTATGGTTTCCCATCCATGCATCTAGACTGCACTGAAATAAAGTAAGAGACATACTTAACGTCATGTGAAGAGAAAGGCAATTCCAGAGAAGTGGTATTGTCTATGAGACATATCCTGCATGTTCTATTTAAGTTGAGGTCTGTAGAGTGGGTGTTTCTGACACTATTGGACTTATAAATGTGTAGAAGAAAACAATTTCATACCCACAGTCAGAATATATACAATTTCTACCCACAGAGATAACATTGTATACAACTTTCTATCCCAGCTGAAGCTTTCTTATAGAATTTCACACCTGCTTACACCTGCCACTTGACCTAAAAATGCTCTCCTCTCCAAACTGGAATATGGCTTTCAACTACTGACCTTTCATTTATCTTACAACACGAAATGACTTCAGACCTGCTGTAAACAAAATCTGAAGATGTGTCCTTTTCATCAACACCTGCATTCATCTCTGCCCTCTTCTACAAGAGGTAAATTGGCTCCCAGTAACAGAAAAATCCACTTCTGTTCACTAATATCTAAACTTTTAAAAGAAGAATACTGTCCCCCATTAAAAAGACTCCCACCTATTAGTGAGCCTAACTACTTTGCTAGAAATTCACAACCTGATCATATTTCATTTTATAGACTACCCTTTAAAACAGTATTTGGTGAAAGGCTTTTTCAAGGGTTGGTTCTGCTATATGGAAATTCTTCCTTGTGACTTAAGAGGCAAAGAAACTTACAGATTTCAAAACAGTTCTTGTAACTCCATAACAGCACATCATGTAAACGTTTTACAGATAATGGTTAGCAATTTGGCTATATACTCCCCTGGGCTTATTGTTATGCATATCTGCTCTGTACAGCAGACAAGTGATTAATATATTTATTATATCTCTGTCATCTGGTATTTATATGTACAATTTCTCTTCTAGATATAACTGCATTTATACTTCCTATATATTTGCATATAATCTTAAATTTCATAACTGTGTATGTATACCATATAATTACATGTTTCTCTTACATTGACTTCTGCCCATATGTGTCCATCTCATGGCTGAAAACGATCTTGGGACCAGTTTATCTATTAGGTTAACAAATAGAACACAAATAATAACTATAAAGCCTGAAAGGATAGGGTCAGTAGAGGCCTGGTATGAGAGGCAAAAATTTCCCCTTACCAGCTGTAGGACACTGAGAAGAGAGACAGCTCTTTAAGGCAGATTAGCTTTTGTGATTTTAATACCTTGCTTTTCTTAGGGAGAAAATGTTGCAGTTGCTCAAGTTGAGTCATGTGCTTGGATAGGTACATGCTGAATGGGTCATTGTATTCCATGAATGGCCTAATGAATGCAGTGTACAGTGAAATGATCACCTCCCCAGATTTGGATGCCACACCCTTGCTTATAAGCTAAGCTATAAAGAAGGAAATCCTAACAATGCTTGACATGTGACTGAACAACATATGTTCCCATGTCCCTCACTACTGGGCCTGTTTTCAGGGTAGAGTTGTCGATGTAATAGTTGCAGATAACATCTTGCTTGCTGAAGTATACAGTTATGCACTTTTTGGCATTTAGTTTTAGGTTATGGTTTTAATGCCAGCTATTTCTTTCTATCAGGACTTCCTGAAGGATGTTGGTGCCTTCTGGAAAGTTTATGATGACACTGAGTTTACAGTAAACAGCAACGTTTATCAGCTATAAGCTCTCGACATTTACCTTGATGTCTGGGAAGTAGATGTCAAAACGGAGTGGCCTAAGGACCAAGGCCTAGCTTACTCTGCTAGTACTAGGACTCTTCATGGTAGTAAATCCACTTACCCTTCAGCATGGGACTAGATATGCACAAACTCATGCCATCCTCTTGCCCACGGGGTCCACATATTGGGTAAATCAGGTTATATTGGCTAGGCTTGTAAGGACGGTTAAGCTGTTAGTTTAGTAATCACCTATGAACCTAATTTCTTGGACTGTATTTGTGAGACAGTTTACTATCCAATTAGTTACTTTGAGATTTATACTTAGTTGGATGAGTTTATTAATCATGCCTGAATGGAGGATGGTGTCAAACGACTAGTGGTACAGGTGCTGAAAGAGACAGGCAATGGATGATGGGAAATGAGACGTTTTTCAGTTTGCCCATCCTGGAAAGAAGGAAATGTTGATCCTGGGCAGCCACCTGGTCCCATGCAATCCTAGAAGCTTACCTGTAGTAATTATTCATAGACTTGAGGTGAATGTATGAGGTCCAGATATCAGTGAGAAGAGTTTTGTCCCCTCATACATTGCTTTGACGATCTTCTGAAAGACGTTAGCTGGGTTGAATAGGCAGAATCTGCTTTTGACAAAACTGAACTGGTTTGGGTTGATAGTTTGTAGACTTCTTGTGTTGTACTGGCCTTTTCCATAGCCTTATAGATGAGGCTGGTCAGGCTTATCGGTCTATAGTTGCCTGGATAGTTTGATGCCCACCTTTGTGATGGGGGATGACTATTGCAGTCATCCATTCATTTGGTGCAAACACTGTTTGGAGGCTAATATTGAAAAGCCACTGTAGGAGGTTTGACAGGTCATGCTTCAGGCTGACCAATAAGCCTCATGGTATAGTATCTGGCCCCATAGAAGCAGAGCTTTTGCTCTTGGAGAGTGTCTTATGAACTTGTTCCTGGAAGATTTGAGAGGGAGCTGCAAACATTGATAAGAGGACTGGGCAAGGTTGAAGTTAGAGCTAAATTTATCCACTAATAGATTGGCTATGTTTTCTGGCTTGGAGCGTTTGGTATCATTTACTATTAGCTCAGTGCAATTTTGAAAAAGATTTTTTGATTGCCTTTTGCCTCTGCGCCTATTTTACCTGTATCTAGCTTTGGTTGATTTAATCTGGGTCAGAAATTCTCTGTTAACCTTAGTAAGAAAACTTTTGGCATTTGCAGAATTATATTTATTTTTACATGAAATAACATTTTTCCTTTTATTGTAGAGCCTGTTTTTATTACAATTTCACCTTAAGGGTTTATTCTTAAAACTGGCATTGCAATGTCATGGGGATGGATGCTTCTTCACAGTTATTTACATCTTCATAGAATTTGGCAATGAAGGATTTTGCATTTATAGTGGGGTCCTCTGGGTGGAAGGGAGGGTTTAATTTTGCCAGGTCATCAGTCAGTTTGACATAATCTCTGAATAGTGAATTATTTGAAGATGCCCCTGGCTACAGTCTTATCTTGAATATGACTGATTCATGGTCTGATTTGACTAGGGAGGGTGTTACAACAGGAGGAGATCAGTCCCATATTGCAAACAATCACGCTGTAGTTGGTCCAGTGAGTCAGTATTTATGAAGTCTAGAAATCTCTGAACATGCATGTTTAGGGATGTGTAGGCTTCCTGTTAATGAAGGGGTAGTTGAAGTCCAATAAGAGAATGGTACTAGACTGAACACTTAATTCGTCCATGTTAGATAGGTAGGAGTCATGGGCTAAGGGTGTCATGGAGGGGGTCCTATAGTTAGCTACAATGTAATATGAGGGTTTGTTAATAGGAGGAGCTCCAGGTTGTTATCCTGCTTGACAAGTCTGGAAGTATAATTCTGTTGTAGGAATGCAGAGACACCACAACCTTTAGTACCTTTATCTAATGTGGTGGAACTGAATGTATGGTAATCATTGAAACCTTGACTGATGGGGTCCTCTCCATATTCTTAAGCCAAATGTCTGAGATAATGCATATATTGATGCATTTTAGGGTAAGGAATGCCTACAGTGAGTGTAGTTTTCTGTTTAGGCTACTAACGTTGAACAGTAATAACTTCATTTTTTTAATTTTGTTTTACTATGTTGGAAGATTTTGTAGACTGACTTTGCTTAAAAAAAGGCACTATGGGGGTGGATAAGGTTTTTGCCAATATACGAAAGCCTTGTAGGGGTGACAGTTGCAGGTCATTCCTGGAAAAGCAATTAAGACTGTCTATCATGTCTTCCCAGACAGATATATAGTGCACCCCTTTCTGATGACATTAGAAGTTAAGCCAGTTTTTAAAGTCAAATATTTTTTGTTCATATTGCAGCTTCATTCTAGTTGAAAGAAAAATGCTGCTCAGGGCTAGAATCATACTTGCTTGAACAGATATTCTGAGAGAGCCATTATATCTCTCCTCATATGGTCCAGGGAGTACACCGCAGGTCGTTTACTCCCATGTGTTCTATGACTCAGTCATATGTGTACTTGTGGAGTAAGGACTTCAGTTTGTGCATTATGTGGTCAGTCCTTGCACCCAATAGGCAGCTGATCATGACTTTTTCTTTGTTCAGCCTGGTGAGTGCTGCATCAGTGTGTCTCACCTTGCAGCCGCCTATGACTAGGACATTTGGCTGTGTGGATGTTTTTCTTATAGGCTTACAGTTTGATACACCTTGAGTTATAGGTGGTTGAGTTGAGTGTTTTCAAGGTTGCTTTGTGTATGTGTTGCTATGTTTACATCTGAGAGGCCTGGAAGGTTTAGATAGATTGCATTTGAGAGCCTCAGCATATGTGGATTCTGTGTCTAGTCTGTACTGAGTATATTGGGTGTTGTGTGCTATTGTGTGTTTCTGGCAACTTGTTTTATACATACATCAAATGCATAGCAATAAATTATGAACTGCAGAGGGGTATGGCTGTGGTGGTGGTGCTGCGGTAGCATTGTCGCCTCACAGTAAGACATTGTCCTGTTCAATTCTCAGCTAAAGCATCTTCTGTGTGGAGACATGCATGAATGGGTGTACCTTCGATGAAGGTTTTGCATCAGGCCTGGCAAGCCGATACGTAAAAATCTACTGCCAAGCATTAGCAGACCGGAGTTCCGCTGTGGCGACCCCTAACTGGGAAAAGCCGAAAGATACAACAACAACATTGAAGAAAGAGGGGTAATGCAAAATGCAGACAACTATAATGTATTTTACACCAAATATTGCATTTTGAACTTAAACTTTCCTTCTGTACTTAACTTATTTTGTAATTATGTGCTTTTTGCATTACCAGTTTCTTTAATGTAGTTCATAATTTATTGCTATGCCTATCAATGGGTCCATATTACATAACTGAAAATTCAGTTCAGCGAATAGCATTTTCGGTGCACTTATATTGAACATGCCGTTCATAGAACTGCTCATAGTGAGACTGTGGGACAATGAAGATCAGAAAATTTGCCCTTTCCTCACTGTAGTGTGATCTTAGTGTTGGTATATATAATTTGCATGGGGCATAGGGGGTGCAGCCCCCCACAAGAGCGGAATTCAATGAATGACATTTTCGATGAAATGTTCGCTCAAGAGAGATTTTGCTGATGCAATATCAACTGCCTATCAACTGCCTGGCTTTCAAATTCCATTTCACCCCTTGCCTACTAAACTCCATGGATGGCAATGGCTGTTCCCAGGGGTTGCTAAATGACTCAGCTGTGACTTGTAAGCATGGACGGATGGATGACTTGATTATAATCACAATACTGTATTTTAATACTTTTTCTTCATGTACTGTTTTGTTTTATTGCAACTCAGTCATGTGACTAAAAATGTTCACTTTTGGTCCAGTTCACTTACCTGACAATTAAAGAAATAACATATAAAATATGCATTATTGTATGGTGGTGTACCGAAATGTTCCTTTTATCTAAAGAAATAATATTGTTATTTCCCAAAACATATTTTACTTCCTTGCTAATACCTTTGATGTTCAGAATTCTGTGAAATTACATTTACCTTTAAATGTTATACAAGCACCATAAAGAGTATTTCACAGTATAAATGGTTAATACCAGTAATGCACCGTTATCAGTAAACCTCCTTAGTTTATTGCCAACAGAGAAGAGTATCAAACCTTGAGGAAAGCCCTTCTTGTCTGATACAACAGTCAATATGCAAAAATGACTGGCAACGTGGACTGCCTGTCAATATACGCAAGTAATAACATGGTACAAGTACAAAACAAATTATAGCTAAACTTAGTGTAATGAAAACAGACACTTGTTACATTATTACAGAAGCACTAAAAATTGCAACTGTATAACATTTCAGGAGGAAAAAATTAATATGCAGGGATATAATTGAATGCACTGATGTTATGGTTGTTGATTTTGCAGTTGTCTTCCATTTCCTACACACCTTTGCACTTTGCAGCAGCTGGGAAAAAGCTATAAATAGAATTAAACCCTCCAGAGAAAATAACCTGAAGTGTTTAAGCTTGACAATATGATTTCTAATCAAGGCCTGTAAAAGGTCTGCATTTTTGATGAGAACTAGGGTGGTTTTGAGCAGACACACCAGTGGGAGTCAATGTTTCCATGGAAACCATATGAAATAAGTTGCAGCATGTCCTTTGATGAGGCAAGGCTCCTGTCTGTGACGTATACCTCTGTTATTGTACAGCTCACTGAGCATCAGGATCGGTTTTCTTGTTAGCAAGAAACACACACAGAGCCAAATTAAAATATACCCATCTGGGATGATCGATCATGGAGTTCAGCTGAGATCATTCTGGTGCTTTGCATCTAATAATGAAATCTTGACAGTTTAAAAGTTTTGACAGTTTCAGAGGCACTGATTTTTATAGCGGGATTATGGGCATTACTATAGACATTACCTATGAAATTTAAATGCCAGTTAATACACAAACAGTGGATCCAGGCTTTCAACAATCAAACACACACACACACACACACACACACACACACACACACACACACACGCAAAACTACAGCTTGCCAGCCAGTGAATGAAGCAAGTGCAAATATCCGGTTGCCGTGCTTGCCTGATTAAACAGATATCAGATGTTCTGACCCAACCAAAAACAGGTAGTAAATGAATGACTTAATTCATTGCAATGGGTTCACTGTGTGGCCTAGAGATTAGATTAGATTAGATTAAGAAATTTTGAATATTACTAATAAGAGAGTGTTGTTTAGCAATCTCTAGACACATACTATATGACTTTGGTCTGATTCAGACCAACGTCATATATCTGAACATGCAGTTCTGTAATACCGTAGCTCATTTTGCATACAAGCCCTTTTACAAGCCACAATTCAGTTACCTTGTAGAGGAACTGCAGTCATATTTTGGTACACCTTGTTGAATAAATTAGTTTCAAAATGAAAGCATACAAGAGCTCATAATATTCTTTGCAGCCAATGCCATGGGAATATAGTCTTATGTCTTTTTGTGTGTCTAATGGCTTATAGAAAATGGCAAAGCCTGAAACGTTTAAAACATAAAGGCGTTTGTAATTATGAAAGTCTAAATTTCTCACGTAATATGCAGCTTTCAGTCCAGTGTGTTGTAAAATGTTATGATTTGGGCATCTGTAAGAAAATAAGCCAGAATGTAAATCTGAAGCTGTCACATCACATCTGAAATGTGCTATCAAGTCTAGAGGCTAAAACAGCAGCTCTCATGAGTGATGTACTGGCTAGAATAAAATGGCCCAAGGAGAAAACCTCAAAGAAAGAAAAAAATATAACACTTTACCATAATACTATACAATTAACAGATGGAGTAAAAATAGTAGTGAAGTGTCATACAAGTAGTGCAGTACAATACAATTAACAAAGTGAGAAAAAATACATTGGTGCAATACAATAAATCAGACGGAAACATTGTTATCTAGATGTAGAACAGCATGTTCTCTGTTGGACAGTACAATGCAGGCTAATGAAGAAACATTGTATTTTCTTTGCAAAGACAATACAGTATATAGTGAAATCCTGAATAGGACTTTCCTTGCATAAAAAGAATTTATGGTAAACAAGATATATGCTACAGTGCTGTCAATGCCTTGTATAATACAAGATGAGATCGAAGACTGGTTATGTCAAACATTTTGGAAGGCAGACTATTTGGATTGTAGAAGAAATAGTTTATGAATAGAAGATAACTATAGTACTACGAGAAAAAATTAACCTGGGGTTAGGGGATTGCATGGAGCAAGAACACATCCAAGCATCCATTAAGTGTTGCTTTAGTAGGATTTGAAGGACTGTATTGGGTGTGTTTTTTTAAAGAGAGGATAAAAGTTTGAGTGTGTTGACTGATGACTCACTTTAGTGGTGTAATTGTTTTGTGATCTCTATACATGATTTTCTAAATGCGAGACACAATCTGCTGTACACAGCAACATACAAAAAAGTCAGTGGCATCAATGCGTAGCATAGAAACATAGAAACACGTAATTCAATAACAGATACAGCCTATCTAATTAAAGTAACTTCTTTCTCTCCTTTCTGTCATGCTACACATCATATTTTAACCAGCAGCATTTTGTTTTACGTTACTTACAAGGACCACTGCATTCTTTACTTCCCTTTGTGTTTTTTTTTTTTTTGGTAAAGAGGATTGGCCCAGTGGCCTTCCTTTCTGCACCAGGTCGGTCAATTAATTCCTCCATCAGGGCAAGAGCCATTCCAGCACGTGTTCCCTAGTGAAGGATCATCTGCTTAGGAAGGTCACATTGATCATTCAACATATCTGAGCTTCCTTACATTTTCCTATCCTCTGTCTTCAGTTTTCTTTTATTCTAATGTATTTCCTTTTCTGCATACATGCATACTCATCTACAGACAGGAGAGTGTATGTATTCGCTGACTTCTCTGTTATAATTATATCACTTTTAACTCTAAGCAGTTGCTTGTGTAGGAAGACATTTGGAACAGAAAATGCCTTGTACACTTCCAATTAATATAATTTGGCCATTAATGTTGCTGTCAACATTAATGGCAGAATTACATTAAGAGGCAGCCACAAGGCACCAGTTCAAGTGAATAGCAATCCGACATATGTGAGCTATTGTTTGTTAAGTGATGTCAAACCACATATTGGCCTGATTAAGAATGAATCACAGATTTCATGTTTTCGTGGTTCAAAAAAAAAAAAAAGCAGGCCTTTGTTCCAAAAGCTAGATCTGCCTCAGGAGGTCCTACACTACCCATTCTAGAAGAGCACATACATAACAAAGGCATTTGACCAAATCATTTGCCAAGCATGTGAATGTTTTTTTCTAGATTTTACAGCAACTTTGATCATATTTGTTACTTTGGTCACAGTCTCATATTTTGTTGCAGGAAGGGGTACTTTCTTTGCATGCATTTTTTTCACATAGTTAGAACAATAATGTGTGTGCATTTCTTGTTAGCCAGTCAAACACGTGACTGTAAAATATGTGGATCAAAGCATACAATGTTATGAATCCTGGCTCCTTGACCATACAATGTTATGAATCCTGGCTCCCTGACCATACAATGTTATGAATCCTGGCTCCCTGACCATACAATGTTATGAATCCTGGCTCCTTGACCATACAATGTTATGAATCCTGGCTCCCTGATCTTTAGCAGCTTTTTTGCTGCAAAGTCTGTATTTTCATCATTAAAAATTATTTCCACTATTTTACAAAGGTGTCACTGTCAGCAACGTCACTGCATTTGTGTTTTATAACTTGAGCCTTAAAAAATGATTCTGTGACACAAATTACATTAGAAATGACCAAGCAAGACCTGAGCTTGCAGTGTGAGATAAACTTTAAATGGCATTTGCAGTGTCTTTAAGCAGAAAAAGTGCCTTCTGAGGTAGTCACTTAAATGAAAATCATAACACCAGCAAATGTAGCAAGTGATGACAAATGATAGTAATAGGCAAATATGTGTAATGACCAAACAATTATTTGCACTCAGTCACACAGAACTTAAGTGTTTTATTGACTCCATTTATTGATACATCAAGACAGCAAACAGTTGGAACTGTGTGCTGAAAATAGACAACCAAAACATTTATATTATTCTAGTCTATTTTTTATTTAATGCAGTTTAAGTAATACTACCTCATACATTAAGCCATTTCA